>NW_028290830.1:0-27516 GCF_964205215.1 Stylophora pistillata | reverse complement strand
GGTGGTTTGATGTAGACTGTACCACCAAAATGCTTTCATGCAAGCTTGGCGAATTCACAAGTGAAGGCGTTTCTCTGGCCAGAGTCTGGATTGCTACCATGACCTACCAAGGCCATTTGGGCCATTTTCTAGTAGCAAGAGTCTGGATCGATGTGATATTTTGCAAGTAGGACTGGGTGGTCCGACACTTATAATAACTTACTAAAATGGAAATGTGAGGTGTTGCCTTCTCGAGTTGTGGTGGAATTTCCTAGAATTCTTCTCGGTCAGAAACGAGGCAAAGGTTGTGTTTGCGACACAAGCTTTCGTCGAAAGTAGGAACAAGAGCTGCCGGATAAAGTGAGAAGACATCCTCCAGACAAATATCAAGATCTGACCCTGAGGTGTGTTTTGAATGCAAAATTTTGATTTCTTGAGGAAGGTTTGAACTTCAAAGATCGACACTTATTCAGTGTTGCTCCTGGACCAGAATGCTGGAGTTTTGGAATTTGTTGTTATAAGAACGGTTCACTGCAATGGAAATCGGGAATCTTTGTGGGTGTTTTAGGCTGCAATAAGTGTCACATTAGCTCTTGTTACTTCTCTCGACGAAAGGTACTGTCGCAAACACAACCCTTGCCTCGTCTCTGACCAAAAAGAATTCTGGGAAACTCCACCACAGCTCGAGAAGGCAACACCTCATATTTCCATTTTAGAAAGTTATTATGACTGTCGGGCCACCCAGTCCTACCAGGAAAATATCACATCGATTCAGACTTTTGCCACTCAAAACTGGCCCAAATAGCCTTGGTAGGTCCTGGTAGCAATCCACAGACGGGCCAGAGACACACCTTGACTTGCGAACTCGCCATCCTTGCAAGAAAGCATTTTGGCGGTCCAGTCTACATCAAACCACCTCTCACCTCTGTTTTCTTTCAGAGGCTTGCCTCTACCCACATTCCAGCTTAATGATGCTGTCCTGAGGGCTTCTGTAGAGGGAAAATGGCTCAAAAAACACTTATAAACGCGAGAAAACGAATCAATTTGAACGCATCCAAAAACGAGCGGGGTATCTAGGTCAAGTGAACCCAAAGTTTAAGTCCACGGTGTCTCAAAACTGCAAATATTTTAAGGCATACCTCATATAAAGACAAACAAAGGGAGCTTAAGTTTTGTATGGCGAAATTATAAGACTTTTTGCCTGACGGTAAAGAGTTGAACTAAATAATGGAAACAATTAAAATGACCTGACTAAGGTATTTGACACCCTAGGAGACAGCTATGACGAGTCTCGACTTCACCCAAAGGTTAGGGTTGGGGGTGCAGAATTCCATTGACCTTTTTCCAGTATTTTGATGTTAGGGTTACAGTTTAGGGTTACAGTTTAGGGTTGCAGTTTAGGGTTAGGGTTACAGGTTAGGGTTAGGATTACAGTTTTAGGGTTAGGGTTACAGTTTAGAGTTAAGGTTACAGTTAAAGGTAAGGGTTACAATTGGGTTAGTTTTTGAGCAGCGAGAGGTCAAGTGACTAGCATTTTCATTGCCCTGTTGCACCCCTGGTCAAGCATTCAGATGGCACTGGTCGTGGTTAGCCCAAAACAGTTTGGACTAACCTGACAATGTAGAAACTGTTAATTTCAGTCTGTGCTCTAATCCCAATTTGGGCTCTCTAAGTGTTTTGACAATTACCCTTCGCTTCTAAATCCTTATTCTTTTTTAAAGCTCACACAAAATCTTCTAGTCTTACTGATATTATAAGTTGTTAACAGCATGCATAGTTATAGACATGAAAATAGCAATATACTGCGAAAAGGAAAATTTTGAGCTACATACTGAAAAAAATTAAGATCACCTGACCAAGGTATTCCACATCCTCAGGAGAAAGCTATAGCGAGTCTTGACTGAACCCAAAGGTTAGAGTTGGGATTTTAGAAATCCATTGACCGTTCTCCAGTATTTTGATGTGAGGGTTACAGTTTAGGGTTGGAGCTACAGTTTTAGGGTTAGGGTTACAGTCAGGTTAGCGTTTAAGCAACCACAAGTCAAGTGACAGGCGTTTTCATTGCCCTCTAGCCCTCCGATGGAAGCATCCAGATGGCACTGGGCTTCGTAAGTCCAAAACTTTTTAAAAGCTTTTACTTGCAGTTTGTGCGTTAATCCCAAATTGATGTTTCCAAGTCTGTTGACAACTACCCTTCCCGTCTAAAGCCGTATTCTTTATTAAGATTCGCACAAAACTTTAAGGCTTTACTGATGTCATAAGTAGTTAACAGCTTGCATAGTTATAGACATGAAAATAGCAATATAGTGAGAAAAGGAAAATTTTATTAACCCTTTTCTATTAATCTAAACATACATGGGGCCAAATAAGACCCATAACTGTCGTTATTTTTTTTCATGTTGAAATTAAGACACAACATTATGTAAGTGTGTACGTTGCAACGCTGTTTAATGTGGCACTTATTGCAGCCTAAAACACCCACAATGAGTCCTGTCTTCTATTGCAGTGAACCGTTCATATAACAACAAGTCCCAAAAATCCAGCATTCTCCTCCAAGAGCAACACTGAAAAAGTGTCGATGTTTCAAGATAACAACTTCCTCAAGAAATCAAAAGTTTGCATTCAAAACACACCTCAGGGACAGATCTTGCCGTTTGTAAGGAAGATGCCTTCTCACTTTATCCGGCAGCTCTTGTTCCTCCTTTCGACGAAGGCTAGTGTCGCAAACAGAACCTTTTCCTCGTTTCTGACTGAGAAGAACTCTGGGAAATTCTGCGAGAACTCGATAAGGCAACACCTGACATTTCTATCTTAGAAAGTGTCAAGCAACCCAGTCCAACTTGCAAAACATCACATCGATCCAGACTTTTGGCACTCAAACCTGGCCCAAATAGCGTTGGTTGGTCCTCGTAGCAATCCACAGACAAGCTAGAGACACACCTTCACTTGTGAACTCGCCAAACTTGCATAACGGCATTTTGGCGGTCCAGTCTACATCAACCCACCTCTCACCTCTGTTTTCTTTAAGAGGCTTGTTTCCACCCACATTCCAGCTTAATGATGCTGTCTTGAGGGCTTCTGTAGAGGGAAAATGGCTGGAAAAACACTTATAAACGCGAGAAAACGAATCTATTTGAACGCATCCAAACACGAGCTTGGTATCTAGGTCAGGTGACCGCAAAGTTTGGGCCTGCGGTGTCTCAAAACTGCAAATATTGTAAGGGATACTTCATATAAAGAAAAACAAAGTGAGCTTAAGGTTTGTATGGCCAAATTATAAAGTTTTTTGCCTGACGGTAAAGAGTTAAATTAAATAATGAAAACAATTAAAATGACCTGACTAAGGTATTTGACACACTCAGGAGACAGGTATGGCGAGTCTCGACTTAACCCAAAGGTTAGGGTTGGAGTTGCAGAATTATATTGACCTTTTTCCAGTATTTTGATGTTAGGGTTACAGTTTAGGGTTAGGGTTACAGTTTTAGGGTTAGGGTTAGTGTTACAGTTAGGTTAGCGTTTAAGCAACCACAAGTCAAGTGACAAGGATTATCATTGCCCTCAACCATTCAGATGGCACCGGTCTCGGGGAGCCCAAAACATTTTGTACTACCCTGACAATTTAAAAACTGTTACTTGCACTTTCTGCTCTAATCCGAAGCTTTCCAAGTCTGTTGTCAACTACCCTTCCCTTCTAAATCCCTATTCTTTATTAAGACTTAGACAAAACTTTCTAGTTTTACTGAGATCATAAGTATTAAACAGCTTGCATAGTTATAGACATCAAAATAGCTATATAGTGAGAAAAGCAAAATTTTAGTAGACTTTTTCTATCAATCTAAGGATAGATGTGGCCAAATAAGACCCATAACTGTTGTTATTTTTTGGTGTTGAAATTAAGAGACAACATTATGTAAGTGTGTACATTGCAAGGCTGTTTGATGTGACACTTATTGCATTCTGAAACACCAACAATGATTCCTGTTTTCAAGTGCAGTGAACCGTTCATATAACCAAAAGTTCTAAGAATGTAGCATTCTGCTCCAAGAGCAACACTGAAAAAGCGTCCTCAAGAAGTCAAAAGTTTCCCTTCACAACACACCTCAGGGCCATATCTTTCTGTTTGTCTGGAAGATGCCTTCTCACTATATCGGGCAGGTCTTGTTCCTCCTTTCCACGAAAGCTAGTGTCGTAAACATAACCTTTGCCTCGTTTCTGATCAAAAAGAATTCTGGGTAATTCTACCACAACTCGAGAAGGCAACCCCTCACATTTCCATTTTGGCAAGTTATTATAACTTTCTGCCCACCCAGTCCTACCAGCAAAATATCACATCGATCCAGACTTTTGCCACTCATAACTGGCCCAAATAGCCTTAGTAGGTCCTGGTAGTAATCCACAAACGGGCTAGAGACACGCCTTCCCTTGTGAAATCGCCAAGCTTGCATGAAAGCATTTTGGCGGTCCAGTCTACATCAAACCACCTCTCACCTCTTTTTTCTTTAAGAGGCTTGTCTCTATCCACATTCCAGCTTAATGATGCTGTCCTCAGGGCCTCTGTAGAGGGAAAATGGCTCGAAATACACTTATAAACGCGAGAAAACGAATCGATTTGAACGCATCCAAACACGAGCGGGGTATCTAGGTCAAGTGACTCCAAAGTCTGAGTCAACGGTTTCTCAAAACTGCAAATATTGTAAGGGATACTTCATATAAAGACAAACAAAGTGAGCTTAGGTTTTGTATGGCAAAAGTATAAGGTTTTTTGCCTGACGGTAAAGAGTTAAACTAAATAATGAAAACAATAAAATTCACCTGACTAAGATATTTGACACCCCTAGGAGACAGCTATGGCGAGTTTCGACTTAACCCAAAGGTTAGGGTTGGGGTTGCACAATTTCATTGACCTTTTTTCCGTATTTTGATGTTCGGGCTACCGTTTTAGGGTTAGGGTTACAGTTTAGGGCTAAGGTTTGAGCAACCTCAAGTCAAGTGACAAGCGTTTTCATTGTCCTGTAGCACCTCTTGACAAGCGTCGAGATGGCACTGGTTGTGGTGAGCCCAAAAGATTTTGCACTAACCTGACAATGTAAAAGCTTTTACTTTTAGTTTGTGCTCTAATCTCAAACTGAGGTTTCCTAGTCTTTTGAAAACTACCCTTCCCTTCTAAATTACTATTCTTTATTAAGGTTCACATAAAACCTTCTAGCTTTACTGGTATTATAAGTAGGTAACAGTTTGCATAATTACAGACATGAAAATAGCAATATACTTACAAAAGGAAAATTTTATTAAGGTAAATACTTAAAAAAAAAGTATTACCTGACTAAGGTGTTCGACTACCCCGGGAGACAGGTATGGCGAGTCTCGACTTAACCCAAAGGGTAGGGTTAGGGTTTTAGAAATCCATTGACCTTTTTCCAGTATTTTGAAGTTAAGGTTACAGTTTAGAGTTAGGGTTACAGTTTAGGGTTAGGGTTACAGTTAGGCTAGGGTTTGAGCAACCACAAGTCAAGTGAGAGGCATTCTCATTGCCTCTATCCCTCTGAGGCAAGCATCTAGATGGCAATGTCTTGGTGAGCCCAACAAATTTTGCACCAACCCGACAATTTAAAAACCGTTAGTTGCAGTTTGTGCTTTAATCCCAAATTGAGGTTTCTAAGTCTTTTGACAACTACCCTTTCTTTTTAAATGCCTCTTTGTTATTAAGATTCCCACAAAACTTTCTAGTTTTACTGATATCATAAGTATTTAACAGCTTGCATAGTTATAGACATGAAAATAGCAATATAGTGAGAAGAAAAATAATTGTATTAATCCTTTTCTATCAATCTAAGTATACATGAGGCCAAATAAGACCTATAACTGTTGTTATATTTTCCTTTTTAATATAAGAGACAACATTATGTAAGTGTGTGCATTACAAGGCTGTTTAATGTGACACTTATTGCAGCCTAAAACACCCACAATGATTCCCATTTTCCATTTCAGTGAACCGTTCATATAACAAAAAATCCCCATGATCCAGCATTCTGCTCCTAGAGCAACACAGTAAAAGGGTCGATCTTTCAAGATCAAAAGTTCCAAGAGAAATCAAAAGTTTACATTCAAAACACACCTCAGGGCCAGATCTTGGTAGCAATCCACAGACGGGCCAGACACACGACTTCACTTGTGAACTCGATAAGCTTGCATGAAAGCCTTTTGGCGGTCCAGTCTACATTAAACCACCTCTCATCTCCGTTTTCTTTCAGAGGCTTGCCTCCACCCACATTCCAGCTTAATGATGAGGTCCTGAGGGCTTCTGTAGAGGAAAAATGGCTCGAAATACACTTATGAACGCGAGAAAACGAATCGATTTGAACGCATCCAAACATCAGCGGGGACTGGTTAACTGACTAGTGACTGACCTCATGACTGGCTGGTTGACTGACTCACGGTTACCTGTCCAGCTGGAAACCTTATGGGTCGAGTCGTCGAAGTCGATCCGGGAAAAGATAGGCATGTAAGAATCGCTAAGGTGCAGGTGAGAAAAGAAGAACTCCTTAAGCCTGTTACCAAGTTATGTCAGCTCGAACTGTTATTAACGTACTTGGAGATAATCGAAATGAGGATGAACACTTTCAGTAACCTTTGGACAGTTTCGTAGTGACTCTGAAGGCCCCCCTTATCATCGGTATTATCGTTTTATTGATATGGCGTTCATTAGAATTTTTTGTACTACGTGATTCTTTTGTGCTATTTGCAATCGAACCATTTTTGTATTTCTTAGTAATATTTTAGTATTCTGTTCGTATTCCTCAGAGAGTGTGGTTCGCTTAAGGTTTGGTCTTGTAACCGAGTGAAATAGAATAAAATGTTTTTCTGGTAAGCAACTGGTACTTGACCAATTCACTGACCGCTTGACTGCCTTGCTGACCAACTGATGACTGACTGGCTAACTTACTAACTGACCGGTTGACTGACTCACTGGTACGTGACTGGCCATCTAACGTTGACTGACATGCTGACCTACTAACAACGGCCTAACGGACTGGTGACCGACTGCGTAGCTAACTGTTTGGTACCTACCGACTGACTGACTGGTTGACTAACTAGTTAAATGACTAGTGCCTGACTGGCTAACTGAATAGTTGACTGACTCACTGGTACCTGACCTGCTGACTGACTGATTGATTTAATCACTGGTAGCTGACTGCTTATTTTACCAAATTTTAGTGTTTTCTTAGAGATTTCAGCATAATTTATTGAAAAAATTGCTTTTGGAAACTTTGCAGATACCTTTTGCAAAAACCAAGTTTTCAGTCTCGGTTGAAAAGTACTTGACCCATTTCACACTGTGGTCACATATCGCAGGAAACATCGTGTTTCAACCAAATCTGCTTATTTGACCAAATTTTGGTGTTTTCTCGTAGATCTCAATAGAACCTGGTCAAAAACATTGGATTTTGCTTGTTCGCAGATACTTTTTGGAAAACCGTGTTTTCAGCACGAGTTGAGTAAGACTTGGCACAATTCACTCTCTGGCCATATTTTGCAGGAAAGATCGTGTCTGAATTAAATTTTAGCGTTATCTTACAGATTTCAAAGCAATGCGGTCAAAAACTTGCTTTGGGGTTGTTTGCAGATAGTTTTTGCAAAACAGTGTTTTCAGCGTAAGTTGAGCTCTACCCATTTCACTGTCTTGTCAAATTTTGCAGGAAAGATCGCGTCTCAACCAAATTTTAGCGTTATCTTACAGATTTCAATGCAATGCGGTCAAAAACTTGCTTTGGGGTTGTTTGCAGATAGTTTTTGCAAAACAGTGTTTTCAGCGTAAGTTGAGCTCTACCCATTTCACTGTCTTGTCAAATTTTGCAGGAAAGATCGCGTCTCAACCAAATTTTAGCGTTATCTTACAGATTTCAATGCAATGCGGTCAAAAACTTGCTTTGGGGTTGTTTGCAGATAGTTTTTGCAAAACAGTGTTTTCAGCGTAAGTTGAGCAAGACTCTACCCATTTCACTGTCTGGTCAAATTTTGCAGGAAAGATCGGGTCTCAACCAAATTTTAGCGTTTTCTTACAGACTTTAATGGAATGGGTATCAAGCTAATTTTAGTGTTTCCTTACAAGTTATTATACACTGGGGTCAAGCAGGGTTGTTTGATGGCACCGTTTTTGTTTCTACTTGCTATGGACTGGATCATGAAGGAAACAACTAGAGAACAGCGAAATGGGATCCAGTGGAACTTATTGGAGCAACTTGAAGATCTAGAGTTTGCTGATGATATCGCCCTGGTGTCAAGTAACAACCAACAAATGCAGGACAAAACAGCACGGCTAACAGCTAATTCCATCAAGTTAGGCCTGCATCCGAATGTGAGTAAGACCAAGGTTATGAAGGTCAACTGCACCAACAACAGACCAGTTAAAGTGAGGGATACCATCTTGGAGGAAGTAACATCTTTTGTCTACCTAGGCAGTGTAGTCAGCATTGACGGAGGTTCCGATGAAGATATCAAGGTCAGGATAAACAAAGCCAGAGTAGCTTTCAATATGCTGAGGAAAGTGTGGTCCTCCCATGTCATCTCACGGAGAACCAAATTTAGAATTTTTAACACCAATGTCAAAGCAGTCCTCCTCTATGGCTCTGAAACGTGGAGAACAACTAACCAAACGTCCCAGAAATTGCAGACCTTCGTCAATAAGTGCCTTAGGCGAATTTTAAAAATCAGTTGGACTGACAGGGTAACGAACGAGATGCTGTGGGAATTAGCAGGCGAGGAACCAATCATAACTCAGATCTCAAAGAGAAAGTGGAGATGGATAGGTCACATCCTAAGGAAACCGGCTAACAACATCACCCGGCAGGCACTACGTTGGAACCCTCAGGGCAAGAGAAAGAGGGGTCGTCCCAGGAACTCCTGGAGAAGAGGTGTAGAGTCCCAAATGAGAAACTGGGGCCACACTTGGGCCACTTTAGGAAGATTTGCCCAGGACAGAACCCGATGGAGGACGGAAGTGGTTAATGGCCTATGCTCCAACCGGAGCTAAGGGAATATATATATACAAGTTATTATACAATTTTTTGAAAAAAGTTCTTTTGACTTGTTTGCAGATGCTTTTTGCAAAACCGTGTTTTCAATGTGAGTTGAACAAGACTCTACCCATTTCACTCTCTGGCCAAATTTTGCAAGAAACATCGGGTAAGAACGAAGTTTAAAAGTTTCCTTATAGATTTCAATGCAGTCTAGTCAAACAAATTACTTTTGGGTTGTTTGCGGATACTGTTTGCAAAACCGTGTTTTCAGAGTGAGTTCAGCAAGACTTGACGCATTTCACTCTCTGGCCAAATATCCCAGGAAACATTAAGTATCAACAACAATTAGAGTTTCCTTACAAATTTGAACACAATCTTTTCAAAAAAATTGGTTTTGACTTGTTTCTATATACTTTTTGCAAAACTGAGTTTTCCAGCGAGATTTGAGAAAGAATTGACCTATTTCACTCTGTGGCCACATTTCGCAGGAAACATCGTATTTCAACAAAATTTTAGTTTATTCTTATACATTTCAATACAATCTGGTCAAAAAGGTTGGACTTGGCTTGTTCTCAGAAACATTCTCAAAAAGCGGTTCTTCAACTCAAGTTGAGCAAGACTTGGCAAATTTTACTCTCTGGCCAAATTTTGCTGGAAAGATCCGTTCTCATCTAGATTTCGATGCAATATAGTCAAAACTATCGCTTTTGGCTTCTTTGGAGATAATTTTTTCAAAAACGTGTTTCCAGCGTCAGTTGAGCAAGACTTGACCCATTTCACTCTCTAACCAAGTTTTGCAGGAATCACCAGGTATTAAGCAAATTTTTATTGTATTTTTACAGATGTCGAGGCAATCTGGAAAGAGATTTCTTTTGCGTTTTTGTTTTTGCCTCAGCATACCCTAAGTATCAACCACATTTTAGTGTTTGCTTAGAGACTGCCTGACCGAATTTTTGACTGAGTTTTTCCAAGTTGTTGGCCGACAGGTGAGTGACTGGCAAAACAAAGGTGACTGACTGGTTCACTAACTGGATGACAGACTAGCCCGCATTAGACTGGCTGACTAACTACCAGTTGCTGACTAGCGAGTGACTCTCTTACTTATTTTTTGACTCAGTCTATTGTACCTGACTGGCTGTGACTGGTTAACTAACTTCGTGACTGACTCGTGACTGAATGGGTTACTGCCTGGTGACTGACTGGCTGACTGGCCGGTTGACTGACTAGATGACAGAAACATTGACTGACTCAACGGTACTTGACTGGCGATCTAACTGGCTAACTGACTGGCTCACCGACTGGTGACTGAGGGGCTAATTGACTGGTGACAAAGTGACTCGTTGACTGACTAGATGACTGAAAGACTGAGTGACTTAAGGGCACTTGAATGACTATCTCTCTGGTTAGTCGACTTGCTGACCAATTGTTGACTGAGTGCCGAATAATTGATTGCTGACTGACTCACCGACTAGCTGGTTGACTGACTTGATTAATGAATGGTTGACTGACTCACTGGCAACTGATTGGCTATTTGACTGGATAACTAACTTGGCTAGCGACTGGTGACTATGTGCCTAGTTGAATGGTAATTGAGATGGTGACTGGCTGGTTGGCTTCCTCAGTGATACTTTACTGGCTATCTAACCAGTTAAAAGACTTGCTTACCGACTGTTGACTGAGGGGCTAACTGACTGGCGACTAAGTGGCTGACATTCTAGTGGAATGACAGGATGACTGTACGGTTTGATTAGCTCAATGGTACTTGACTAGCTGTCTGACTAGGTAACTGAGTTGCTGATCGACTGGTGACTAAGGGCCTAGTTGAATGGTGATTGATATGCTAACTGGCAGGTTGACTGAGTGATTGACTGAGTGGTTGGCTGACTGTGTTGCACTTGACCAGTTAGTTGTAATGCTTATCCACTGGTGACTAACAGGCGGAGCGTATAATGGACTGACGGGATGACTGATTGGCTGACTTACTTAGTGCTACTTGACTGGTTATCTGAGGGGTTAACTGACTCTCTGTCTGACTACGATGTGAACCGAGTTGTAACTGACTGGCTAACTGACTGATAGCTACCTGGCTGTTTGTTTTGCTCCTGACTCACTTGTATCTCAACGGCTTACTAACTAACTGACCTTTTATCTAACTGGTTGAGTGACTCGTTTACTGACTGGTTTTGATACTGACTGAGTGAATGGTTGCTGACTGATTGATGGGTTAACTAACTTGTACCTGACTGTCTCAGTGACTGGTTGAGTAACTCATTGGTGCCTCACTAGCCGTCTTACTGCTTGACTGACATGGTGACCGACTACCGACGGGCGAATTGACTGATGACTTACTTTTGAACTAACTGATCGGTGCCTGAGCAGGTGAATGACTGGTTGACTGACTGACTGAGCTAATGCCTTCTGAGGAGAGTAACTTACCGGTTGACTGACTCACTGGTACCTGACTTTTCTTTTGTCTCTTTGACTGACATACTGACTGACAAACGATTGGATAGCTGACTAGTGACTGACTGTTTGACTAGTTGACTGACTCAGTGAGTCAACCAGCCTGGCAGCCAATAGTGAAATAGCGACTAAGTCAACACTCGGTCATTAAATCAGTTAACTAGTCAGATAGCTAGTCAAGTACCATTGAACTAGTCAGTCACCAGTTGGTCATCAAAGCAGTCAACCGGTCAGTGAATTGGTCAAGTATCAGTGAGTAAATAAGCCAGTGAGTCATGCAGTCAGCCAGTGGTCTGTGAGAGGAAAACAACTCAACGGCACTGGTTTTGCAAAAACTTTCTAGCCAAACGCACTTTCTTCCTGAGAATGCGTTGAAATCTTTAAGTCTAATTAAGTCTAGGTGACACACAATATTTTAAGAGAAATTGGACCCAAGGGTGAAAAACACTTATTTTGTTGCTGCTCAAGTCAAACTTTAAAACACTAAAAAACTAAGGTGACTGACTGGTTAATAGACTAACTGGTATTAGACTGGCTGATAAAATGCCTGTTGCTAAGAGGCGAGCGTCTCTCTGACTGATTGGTTTACTCAGACTTTTGTACCTGACTGGCTCTGACTGGTTAATTTCGTGACCGACCCGTGACTGAGTGGGTAACTGCGTCGTTTACTGCCTTACCGACTGGTGACTGACGGACTAATTGACTGGTGACTGGCTGGTTGACTGACCAGCTAACAGCAAGTGTGAATGACCCAGTGGCACTTGAATGGTTAACTGACTTGCTGACCGACTGGTGACTGAGTGGCTAATTGACTGGTGACTGACTGGCTGACTGGCTGAATGACTGAGCGGCTGACTGAGAAAATTTCTGACCCAATGGTACTTGACAAGCTATCTGACTGGTTAACTGACTTCCAAAACAACTGGTTAATTAATGAATAATTGACTGATGACTGACTGGTCGGGTGGCTGTTTGACCATCTCACTGACTTAATGTTTGCTGAACCCTGTGGTACTTGACTGGCTATCTGAATGGTACTGGACTGGCTATCTGACTAGTTAACTGCCTCAGTGAACAACGTTTGACTGATCAACTAATTGACAGGTGACAAAGTGACTCGTTGACTGACTGGCTGACTGAAAGACTGAGTGACTAAATGGCACTTGACTATCTCTCTGGTCAGTCGACTTGCTGACCAATAGGTGACTTAGTGCCGAATAATTGACTGCTGACTGTTTTTTCGACTGGCTGGTTGACTGACTGGATTAATGAATAGTTGACTGACTCAGTGGCACTTGACTGAATATCTGAATGGTTAACTAACTTGGTGTACGACTGGTGACTACGTGCATAGTTAAATGTTGATTGAGATGGTGACTGCCTGGTTGACTGAGTGAGTGAATGAATGTATGGCTTCCCCAGTGATACTTGACTGGCTATGTAACCAGTTAACTGACTTGCTGACCGACTACTGACTGAGTTACTAGCTGACTGGTGATGAACTGGCGGAGTGTCTAGTGGGCTGATAGGAAAACTGCATGGTCCGACTAACTAAATGGTACCTGACTAGTTTTCTTGCTAGTTAACTGAGTTGCTTATCGACTGGTTGCAAGGGCTTAGTTTAATGGTGATTGAGATGCTGACTGGCAGGATGACTGAGTGGGTTACTGAATGGTCACATGACTGAGTTGCACTTAACTTGCTATCTGACAAGCTAGCTGACTTGCTAATCGACTGGTGTTTAACTGGCGGAGAAAGTTATCTACTATTGAGTCAGTTAACCTTTAAGTCAGCCAGTCAGTCAATCAGGTAGTCAGCCTGTCAGTCAGCAAGCCATTACCCACTTAGTCAGTCTATTAATCAGTCAGATAGGCAGTCAACTACCGGTGATTCAGTCAACCATTCCGTGGAACAGTAAGTAAACCAGCCAGATAGAGAGTCAGTCATTAGTAAATTAGCTACTCAGAGACCGTTCTCTAATTAAGCGAGTTAACCAGTCAGTTAGCCAGTCAAGTGCCCCTGAAGGAGTCAGCTACCTAGTCATAGAGTCAGTCAGTCTGCCAGTCAGTCAGCAGTCAGTAAGTCTTTGTCTTTAGTCCTTCAGGAATGCAGTGAACCAGTCTGATAAGCAGTCAAGTATCATTCAGTGAGCCATTCAGTAAACCAGCCAGTCAGCCTCTCCGTTAGCAAGCCACTACACTAGCCACTCAGTCACTAGTCAGTCAACACCTCAGTTAATCAGTAGGATACTCACTTAAGTAAAGCTGGGGCACTCAACCATTCAGTCATCAAGTAAGTCAATTAGCCACTTACCCAATAAGTTAGTAGCTGACTTAAAGATTAGCCACTCAGTCACCAGTCGGTCAGTGACTCAGGTGACCACAGAGATGGCCAGTCAAGTCAATCAATCTCTCAGTAAGCCAGTCACTCAACGAGCCACTAAGTCGAGTCAATTAGCAACCTAGTCACCAGTCGGTGAGCAAGTCAGTTACTCAACCAATGGGATAACCGTCAGGAACCATTGAGTCACCTGGTCAGGTACCACCGGGAAAGTCTACCAGTCAGTAAGCCAATCAATCACCACTCTGAAAGTTAGTCAGTCACCATTGGGTTACCAAGGTGGTAGACCGGTCAGTCACCCATCTAACAACAGAGTAAGATACAATTAATTCACTCAACCGCTTAGTCAACTAGTCACAAAGCCAGTCAATCACTTCTAAAAGGTCAGCTAGTTAGCGGACCAGATAGTCAGCCGGCCAAGTACCAGCAAGTCTTTCTTAAGTCACTCCGCTACTCAGCCAACAGATCAGCCAGCTAGTCAGTAACAACTCATTTAGTCAGTCCATTACTAGTTGGTCAGTGAGGCGGTCAACCAGTTAGTAAGCCGCTCAGGTACCAGTGATACAGTTAACCAATCAGACAGTCAGACACTAGTAAGCCAGTAATAAGTCTGTCAGCAAGTCATTAACCCAGCAAGTCAACCAGTCTGTCAAGCAGTCCGGAAACCAGGAAGTCAGCGAGTCAAGTACCAGTGAATCAGTCAACCAGTCGGTGATTCAGTCAATCACCAGTCAACTAGCCACTTACTCACAAGTCAGTCAAGGAGTCAATTGACAAGTCAGCCAGTCATTCTTTATTTAGTAGCCATTAAGTCAGTCACTCAACCATTCAATCAAGCAGTCACTCAGCAGGTAAGGTAACAGTGAGTTACTCAACCAGTACGTTGGCAAGTCGGTCACCACTCACTTACCAACTTAGTCACCAGTCGGTGAAAGAGTCATTGAATGGGTCAAATAGCGAATCAGGCACTAACGAGTCAGTCAGCCAATCAAGCACAGAGTGACTCTCCACTCAGTAACTAGTAATCCTCTCAATCAGTCAACCAGACAATTAACCAGTTTCCCAGTCAACCAGTCAGTCAGCCAGAAAGTCATTAAGTCAGTTACCAAGTCAGTCACCAGTCGGTTTCCACGACAATAAAATAGTCAGTCACTTGGTAAGGTACCAGTTGGTTAGCAAACTGGTCAGTGAGTCAGGCAGGCAGACAGTCACCGATCATTAAGTCAGTAACTCATCAAACAGTCAGCAAATCAGTTAACCAGTCAGTCAAATAGTCGCTAAACAAGGCAATCAACTAGTCAGTTAACCAGTCAGTCAATCAAGCAGTTAACTAGTGAACTAGTCAAATAGTGAGTTAGCTAGTTACTCACCCAGCTAGTTAGACACTCAGTTAATAGTTAGTAACCCAGTCAATCAGCAGTTAGTCAGAGAGCCAGTGAGTGCGCCAGTCAGTCAGCCAGTTAGGTACCAGTACGTCACTCAACCAATCCATCATTTAGTCAGTCATCGGTCAGTTGACCAGTCAGTCCTCCAGTCACAACCCAGCCAGGAGGCCAGTTAGCCAGTGAGTGAACTTGTCAATCGACCATCCAGTCAACCATTGAGTCAACGAAGGACATTTATTCAGTTAGACGGTCAACTACCAGTAAGATAGTCAACTAGTCAGTCACCAGTCAGGTAACCAATCAGTGACCAATCGGTCTAGCCATGCAGTCAACATTTCAGAGGGCCAGTCAAGTAACAGTGAGTCAGTCAAGCTGTCACTGAGTCGCAACAATACCTTTGAGTCAGTCAAGCAGTCAGTCAGCCAACCGTTGAGTCACCAGTCTGTCGACAAGCTAATCAATCAGTCAATCATCCGGTCAGGTATAAGTGGGTCAGTCGATCAGTCAGTAAGCCTGTCACTTAGTCGTCAGTTAGACAGTCACTAGTCGGTGACAGCAACTCAGGTACCGATGACTCAGTCAACCAGTCACTGAGTCGGGCAGTCGCCAATCAGTAACAGTTAACTCATTCGGTCATTCAAGAAGTTAGTGACACAGTCAGCCGTTCAGGTACCAGTGTGTCAGTCAAGCAGTCAGTCGACCAGTCAGGTACCGGTGAGTCAGTCTACCAGTCAGTCACAAGGTCACTAGTCAGTCAGTCAATCAGTTAGTTAGCTGGTGTGTCACCAGTCGGTCAACACGTTAGTCAACCACTCAGTCAACCACTCAGGGAACCAGTCACTAAGCTCGTCAGAGAGCCAGTCAAGTACCACTTGGTCAATCAAGCATCAATTATTCAGTCAGTTAACCAGCCATTTAGGCTGTCAGTCACTAGTCGGTCGTCATCTGAGTTAACCAGTCAGACAATCAG
Source organism: Stylophora pistillata (assembly GCF_964205215.1). Taxonomy (NCBI): domain Eukaryota; kingdom Metazoa; phylum Cnidaria; class Anthozoa; order Scleractinia; family Pocilloporidae; genus Stylophora; species Stylophora pistillata. Next base: position 11,362 of record NW_028290830.1, on the reverse strand, counting down.
TCAAGTACACCTGGGTTAGTCAACACTTCTCTAATCCAGTGAATTAACCAGTCTGTCAGCCAGTAAGTCACCAGTCAGTCAGTAGGTGTGCTAAAAAGATAAAGAGCCAGACAAGTACCATTAAGACAACCAATATTTTTTTCCGCTAGCCAGTAAACCACCCACTAACTTACTCAGTGACCAGCCGGTCAGGAAGTCAGTGAATCGTTCAGATATTTAGCCAAGTATTATTGCGTCAGTCAACATTTCAGTCAGTCAACGAGTCAGTCAGCCAGGCAGGCACCAGGTAATAAGCCACTTAGTCACTAGTCGGTCCGTAAGTGAGTCAAATAGCCAGGCAAACATTCAATCAGCCACTCAGTCAATAAGGCAGTCACCCAGTCAGTCACAAGAAAATTTGCAACTAAGGCACCACTCGGTCAGGAAATCGGTTAACCAATCGCATAGACCGTGAGTAAAGTATTATCGTGTCAGTCAACTAGTAATCCGGGTACTCATTCTTCAGTCGGTAGAGAAGGAGGTTAACAAGTCAGATAAATAGTCAAGTACTTCACTCAGTCAAACATTCATTTAGTCAGTCAGTAAACAAGCCTGTGAGCTTCTCAGTCACCATTCAATTAGACACTCAGTCAACATTAGGCACGTCAGTTAACGAGTCAAGTATCACTAGGTCAAAAATTCAGTCAGCAATCACTCAGTCACTTAGTTACCAGTCGTTCAACACGTCGGCTAACCAGACAGAGAGCCAGTCAAGTACCATTGAGTCAGTCACTTTTTCATTCAGCGAGGCGGTCAACCGTCTATTTAACCATCAGTCAATTAGCCACTCAGTCACCAGTTGGTCAGCAACTTAGTTAACCAGTGAGATAGCCCGTCAAGTACCACTGCTTTAGTCAGCCTTTCAGTCAGGCGGTCAGTCAACCAGCCAGTCAGCCACTTAGTTACCAGTAATTTACCCGCTCGATCACCAGTTGGTCAGGAAGTCAGATAACAAGTCAGATACCTAGTATAGTACCACTGGGTTAGTCAACCGTTCAGTCATCCAGTCAATCAAACAGCTAGTCATCCAGTCAATTACCAGTCACTCAGTCAGCACACGGGAAGCCAATCAGTTTACCAGTCAATAAGCAAGTCTAGTCCTACTGAGTCCGTTAATCTTTAAGTCAGCGAGTTAGTCAACCCCGTCGTTATTCAATAAGTCAGGAGCTTAATACCATCTCAGTCAGTCTGTTAATTAGTCAGATACGCAGTCAAGTGCCAGTGATTCAATCAATCAGTCAGTCATGCGATCAGCTATAAGTGGGTCAGTCAATATGTCAGTGAGCCTGTAACTTAGTCGTTAGTTAGATAGTCACTAGCTGGTAAGAAGTGAGTTAACCAGTCAGACAGCCACTCAGTTACCTGGTGACTGGTGACTTGGTGGCTAATTGACTGTTGGTTAAATGGCTGATTTACCTCCTTGCTGACTGAAAAATTGACTGACTAAATGGTAGTTGACTGGCTATCTATCTGGTTAGCCGACGTATTGAACGACTAGTAACTGATTGGCGAAGTGACTCCTGGCTAACTGACGTGCTGACCGAATGGTGACTGAGTGCCGAGTTGAATGGTGACTTAGAAGGTCACCGCCTTATTTACTGACTGGCTGAATGAATTTTGACTGAATAAGTTACTTCACTGGTTATTTGACTGCTTATCTTCCTTCCCGATTGACTGACGACTGAGTGCCTGGATACCTGGGTATTTGACTGTTTAACTAACTTACTGGCCGACAGCTGAGTAAGTGGCTTATTAACCGGTGCATGACTGGCTGACTGCCTGGTTAACTGACTGAAATGTTGACTGACGCAATGGTACTGGGCTGACTATCTGACTGGTTAAATGACTTGCCGAACGACAGATCACTAAGTGAGAAGTGGGTAGTTTACTGTTTGTCGGACAGAAATATTGGTTGGCTTAATGGTACTTGACTGGCTCTCTGTCTTGTTAGCCAACTTACTTCTGACTTGTGACTTACTGGCTGACTGGTTGGTTCATTGACCAGATGAGAGAATTGTTGACTAACTGAGTGGTACTTGACGGGGTATCTGACTAGTTAAGAGAGATGATCACCGACTAGTGACTGAGAGCCTGACTGGCTGCTTAACTAAATGGATGACTGAAAACTTGACTGACCCAGTGGTGCATGACTGACTCTCTGAGAAGCTTAGTGACTGGTTGCCTGAGTGGTTGACAGAGTGGTTGACTAACCTGGTGACCGACTGGTGACTCACCAGCTAACTGACTGGCTGACTGACTGACTGGTGAACTGGTGACTGACTGGTAGACTGACTCATTGGTACCTTATTTACTGACTAACTGGTGGACCGACTACTTGCCTCTAAAACTGGTTCCTGTACGGCTGACTAACTGGGTCACTAACTGGTTGACTCACTGGATTAGTTAACGGTTACAGATTGGCGATTGACTTACTCAGTGACTGGTTCCCTGAGTGGCTCTCTGACCGGTTAACTCATTCGAGACCGACTACGGACTGTCTAGCTAAAGAATAAGTGACAGGATCACTGACTAATTGACCGACCCACTTGTACCTGACCGGATGATTGACTGATTGATTAACTGTTCGACAGACTGGTGACTCACCGGTTGGCTGACTGACTGCTCTACGGACTCAATGGTGTCTTCCCGGCTGACTAACAGCTTGACTGACTCACTATTTCTTGACTGGCCCCCTGAGTCTGCCTTGCTGACCGACTGGTAACTGATTGGCTAGCTTACTGGTGACTGATTGGTTGACTGACTCACTGGTGCTTGACCGTCTAACTGACTAAATGTCCTTCACTGACTTAATGGTTGACTGAATGTTCGATTGACAAGTTGACTCACTGACTAATTGGCCTGTAGGCCGACGTGTCACTGACTGGATAACTGACTGGTCAACTTCCCGATGACTGACTAAATGATGGATTGGTTGAATGACTTACTGATACCTGACAGGTTGACTGACTTGCGGACTGACTGGCTGTCTGACTGTCTGCTGGTTGACTGGCTTACTGACTATTAACTGAGTTTTTAATTACTGGGTGACTGACTCGCTAACGCATTATTTGACTGCGTGATTGACTGACTGGTTGACTGCCTAGTTGATTGCTTGGTTTCCTGATTAGGTTACTGACTGGTTGACTGATTTGCTGACTGTTTGATGAACTACTGACTTACTGATTGGTGACTGTCTGCCTACCTGACTGACTGACCACTTGACTGCTGACCTACTGGTACCTGACACGTTGACTGACTAGTTGAGTGTCTTGGAGACTTACTAGTGACAGACTTGGTAACTGACTAGGTGACTTTCTGGCTGACTGACTGGTTGATTGCCTTAACGGTACATGGTTGCCTGAGAAACTGCTTGACTGACTGGTTGACTACTTCATAGGATGACTGGTTACTGACTGGAGAGTGACTCTGTGCTTGATTCGTTGACTGACTCACTGGTGCCTGATTGGCTATTTGACTTGTTCACTGACTTCTTGACCGACCGGTGACCGAGTGGCTAAGTGACTGGCTATTGACTTGCCAACGTACTGGTTGACTGACTCACTTGCACCTGACCGGCTGAGTGACTGCTTGATTGACAAGATTGGCCAGATTGCTAGTCAGTCACCAGGGACTGTTCTCTCAGCAAGTCAGTTAATCAGTCAGATAGCCAGTCAAGCTCCCCTGAGAGAGTCATGTGACCTATTCAATGACTTATTCACCGACTGGTGACTGAGTTGGTAAGTGATTGGTGACATACTTGCCAACGTACTGGTTGACTGACTTACTGTTACCTTACCTGCTGAGTGACTGCTTGATTGAATGGTGGAGTGACTGATCTAATGGCTACTGAATAAAGAATGACTGGCTGACTTGTCAATTGACTCCTTGACTGACTTGTCAGTAAGTGGCTATTTGACTGGTGACTGACTGAATCACCGACTGGTTGACTGATTCACTGGTACTTGACTCGCTGACTTACTGGTTGCCGGACTGCTTGACAGACTGGTTGACAGACTTATTGACTTGCTGAGTGAATGACTTGCTGACAAACTTATTACTGGCTTACTAGTGTCTGACTGTCTGATAAGTTAACTGTATCACTGGTACCTGAGCGGCTTACTAACTGGTTGACCGCCTCACTCACCAACTGGTAATGGACTGACTAAATGAGTGGTTACTGACGAGCTTGCTGATCTGTTGACTGAGTAGCGGAGTGACTAAGTGAAAGGCTCGCTGGTACTCGGCCGGCTGACTGTCTGGTACGCTAACTAGCTGATCTTTTATAAGTGATTGACTGTCTTTGTTGACTGAGCGGTTGAGTGAATTACTTGTATCTGAGTCTGTTGTTAGATGGGTGACTTATCGGTCTACCACCTTGGTAGTCGAATGGTGACTCACTAGCTTACAGAGTGGTGATTGATTGGCTGACTGACTGGTAGACTTTCTCGCTGGTATCTGACCAGCTGACTCAATGGTTCCTGACGGCTATCCCATTGGTTGACTAACTGACTTGCTGACCGACTGGTGACTAGGTTGCTAATTGACTCTTGACTTAGTGGCTCGTTGAGTGACTGGCTTACTGAAAGATTGATTGACTTAATAGTACTTGACTGGCCATCTCTCTGGTCAGCTGAGTCACTGGCCGACTGGTGACTGAGTGGCTAATCTTTAAGTCAGCTACTAACTTATTGGGTAAGTGGCTAATTGACTTACTTGAAGACTGAATGGTTGAGTGCCCCAGCGGTACTTGAGTGGGTATCGTACTGGTTAACTGAGGTGCTGACTGACTAGTGACTGAGTGGCTAGTTGAGTGGCTTGCTGACGGAGAGGCTGACTGGCTGATTTACTGAATGGCTCACTGAATGATACTTGACTGCTTATCAGACTGGTTCACTGCATTCCTGAGGGACTAAAGACAGTGGCTTACTGACTGCTGACTGACTGGTGGACTGACTGCGTCTATGACTAAATAGCTGACTCCCTCAGGGGCACTTAACTGGCTCTCTGACTGGTTAACTAACTTGCTTAGAGAACGGTCTCGGAGTAGCTAATTAACTAGTGAGTGACTCGCTATCTAGCTGGTTTACTTACTGTTTGACGGAATGGTTGACTGAATCACTGGTACTTGAGTGCCTATCTGACTGATTAATAGACTAAGTCGGTAATGGCTTGCTGACTGACAGGCTGACTACCTGGTTGACTGACTGGCTGACTTAAAGATTAACTGAGTAAATAGTAGATGACTTTCTCCGCCAGTTAGTCACCAGTCGATTAGCAAGTCAGCTAACTGGTCAGATAGCAAGTTAAGTGGAACTCAGTCAGGCGACCATTTAATCATTCACTCAGTCCTCCTGCCAGTCAGCATCTCAATCACCGTTAAACTAAGCCCTTCTCTCTAGTCGATAAGCAACTCAGTTAACTAGCATGAAAGCTAGTGAGCTTTCATTTAGTTAGTCGGACCATGCAGTTTTCCTGTCAGCCCACTAGACACTCCGCCAGTTCGTCACCAGTCAGTTAGTCACTCAGTCAGTAGTCGGTCAGCAAGTCAGTTAACTGGTTAGATAGCCAGTCAAGTAACACTGGGGAAGCCATATATTCATTCACTTACTCCGTCAACCAGCCAGTCATCATCTCAATCAACATTCAACTACGCACGTAGTGACCAGTCGTACACCAAGTTAGTTGTCCATTCAGAGAGCCAGTCAAGTGCCACTAAGTCAGTCAACTATTCATTAATCCAGTCAGTCAACCAGCCAGTCGAAAAAACAGTCGGCAGTCAATTATTCAACTCTAAGTCACCTATTAATCAGCAAGTCGACTGACCAGAGAGATAGTCAAGTGCCATTTAGTCACTCAGTCTTTCAGTCAGGCAGTCAGTCAACGAGTCACTTTGTCTCCAGTCAATTAGTTGATCAGTCAAACGTTGCTCACTGAGGAAGTTAACAAGTCAGATAGCCAGTCCAGTACCATTCAGATAGCCAGTCAAGTACCACAGGGTTCAGCAAACATTAAGTCAGCGAGACGGTCAAACAGCCACCCGACCAGTCAGTCACCAGTCAATTATTCACTAATTAACCAGTTGTTTTGCAAGTGAGTTAGCCAGTCAGATAGCTTGTCAAGTACCATTGGGTCAGAAATCTTCCCAGTCAGCCGCGCAGTCATTCAGCCAGTCAGCCAGTCAGTCATCAGTCAATTAGCCACTCAGTCACCAGTCGGTCAGCAAGTCAGTTAACCATTCAAGTGCCACTGGGTCATTCACCCTTGCTGTTAGCTGGTCAGTCAACCAGCCAGTCACCAGTCAATTAGTCCGTCAGTCACCAGTCGGTAAGGCAGTCAACGAGGTCACGAAATTAACCAGTCAGAGCCAGTCAGGTACAAAAGTCTGAGTAAACCAATCAGTCAGAGAGACACTCGCCTCTTAGCAACAGGCATTTTATCAGCCAGTCTAATACCAGTTAGTCTATTAACCAGTCAGTCACCTTTGTTTTCTAGTGTTTCAAAGTTTGACTTGAGCAGCAACAAAATAAGTGTTTTTCACCCTTGGGTCCAATTTCTCTTAATATTGTAAGTCACCTAGGTTTTTTAAATAGATTTCAACGCATTCTCAGGAAGAAAGTGCGTTTGGCTAAAAAGTTTTTGCAGAAACAGTGCCGTTGAGTTGTTTTCCTCTCACTGACCACTGGCTGAATGCATGACTCACTGGTTCATTTACTCACTGATACTTGACCAATTCACTGACTGGTTGACTGCTTTGATGACCAACTGGTGACTGACTGGTTCAATGGTACTTAACTAGCTATCTGACTAGTTAACTGAGTTGATGACCGAGTGTTGACTTAGTGGCTATTTCACTATTGGCTGCCAGTCTGGTTGACTGACTGAGTCACAATCGTTTGTCAGTCAGTACGTCAGTCCAAAAGACAAAAGGAAAGTCAGGTACCAGTGAGTCAGTCAACCGGTAAGTCACTCGCCTCAGAAGCCATTAGCTCAGTCAGTCAGTCAACCAGTCAGTCACCCGCTCAGGTACCGAACAGCTAGTTCAAAAGTAAATCATCAGTCAATTAGCCCGTCATTAGTCGGTCACCATGTCAGTCAAGCAGTAAGACGACTAGTGAGGCACCAATAAGTTACTTAACCAGTCACTGAGATGGTCAGGTACAAGTTAGTTAACCCGTCAATCAGTCAGCAACCATTCACTCAGTCAGTCACAAAACCAGGCAGTAGACCAGTCACTCAACCAGTAAGATAAAAGGTCAGTTAACGAGTTAGTAAGCCGTTGAGATACAAGTAAGTCAGCAGCAAAACAATCAGCCAGATAGCCATCAGTCAGTTAGCCAGTCAGTTACCGCTCGGTTCACATCGCAGTCAGACAGAGAGTCAGTTAACCCCTCAGATAACCAGTCAAGTAGCACTAAGTAAGTCAGCCAATCAATCATCCCGTCAGTCCAGTATACGCTCCGCCAGTTTGTCACCAGTCGATAAGCAACTCAACTAACTGGTCAGAGTGCCACTCAGTCAGCCGACCACTCAGTCAATCACTCAGTCTACCTGCCAGTTATCATTTCAATCACCATTCAACTAGGCCCTTAGTCACCAGTCGATCAGCAGCTCAGTTACCTAGTCAGAGGGCTAATCAAGTACCATTGAGCTAATCAAACCATTCAGTCATCCTGTCAGTCCATTAGAATGTCAGCCGCTTAGTCGCCAGTCAGTTAGCTACTCAGTCAACAGTCGGTAAGCAAGTCTTCTAACCGGTTAGATAGTCAGAAAGTATCACTGAGTAAGCCAACCATTCAGTCACTCAGTCAACCAGCTAGTCACCATCTCAATTACCATTCAACTAGGCAAATAGTCGCCAGTCGCTCACCGAGTTAGTTAACCAGTCAAATAGCCAGTCAGTTGCCACTGAGTCAGTGAACCATTCATTAATCAAGTCAGTCGACCAGCTAGTCGGTGAGTCACTCAGCAATCAATTATTCGGCACTCAGTCAACAATTGGTCAGCAAGTCGACTAACCAGAGAGATAGTCATTCAAGTGCCTTTAAGTGATCTAGTCAGTCAACCAGTCACTTTCTCACCAGTCAATTAGCCCCTCAGTCACCGGTCGGTGAGCAAGTCAGTTAGCCAGTTAGATCGCCAGTCAACTACCGTTGAGTCAGCCAATGTTTCTGTCATCTAGTCAGTCAACCGGCCAGTCAGCTAGTCAGTCACCAGGCAGTAACCCATTCAGTCACGAGTCAGTCACGAAGTTAGTTGACCAGTCACAGCCAGTCAAATACAACAGACTGAGTCAAAAAATAAGTAAGAGAGTCACTCGCTAGTCAGCAACTGGTAGTTAGTCAGCCAGTCTAATGCGGGCTAGTCTGTAAACCAGTTAGTGAACCAGTCAGTCACCTTTGTTTTGCCAGTCACTCACCTGTCGGCCAACAACTTGGTAAAACTCAGTCAACAATTCGGTAAGGCAGTCTCTAAGCAAACACTAAAATGTGGTTGATACTTAGGGTATGCTGAGGCAAAAACAAAAACGCAAAAGAAATCTCTTTCCAGATTGCCTCGACATCTGTAAAACAATAAAAATTTGCTTAATACCTGGTGATTCCTGCAAAACTTGGTTAGAGAGTGAAATGGGTCAAGTCTTGCTCAACTGACGCTGGAAACACGTTTTTGAAAAAATTATCTCCAAAGAAGCCTAAAGCGATAGTTTTGACTATATTGCATCGAAATCTAGATGAGAACGGATCTTTCCAGCAAAATTTGGCAAGAGAGTAAAATTTGCCAAGTCTTGCTCAACTTGAGTTGAAGAACCCCTTTTTGAAAATGTTTCTGAGAACAAGCCAAGTCCAACCTTTTTGACCAGATTGTATTGAAATGTATAAGAATAAACTAAAATTTTGTTGAAATACGATGTTTCCTGCGAAATGTGGCCACAGAGTGAAATAGGTCAATTCTTTCTCAAATCTCGCTGGAAAACTCAGTTTTGCAAAAAGTATATAGAAACAAGTCAAAACCAATTTTTTTGAAAAGATTGTGTTCAAATTTGTAAGGAAACTCTAATTAATGTTGATACTTAATGTTTCCTGGGATATTTGGCCAGAGAGTGAAATGCGTCAAGTCTTGCTGAACTCACTCTGAAAACACGGTTTTGCAAACAGTATCCGCAAACAACCCAAAAGTAATTTGTTTGACTAGACTGCATTGAAATCTATAAGGAAACTTTTAAACTTCGTTCTTACCCGATGTTTCTTGCAAAATTTGGCCAGAGAGTGAAATGGGTAGAGTCTTGTTCAACTCACATTGAAAACACGGTTTTGCAAAAAGCATCTGCAAACAAGTCAAAAGAACTTTTTTCAAAAAATTGTATAATAACTTGTAAGGAAACACTAAAATTAGCTTGATACCCATTCCATTAAAGTCTGTAAGAAAACGCTAAAATTTGGTTGAGACCCGATCTTTCCTGCAAAATTTGACCAGACAGCGAAATGGGTAGAGTCTTGCTCAACTTACGCTGAAAACACTGTTTTGCAAAACCTATCTGCAAACAACCCCAAAGCAAGTTTTTGACCGCATTGCATTGAAATCTGTAAGATAACGCTAAAATTTGGTTGAGACGCGATCTTTCCTGCAAAATTTGACCAGACAGTTAAATGGGTAGAGCTCAACTTACGCTGAAAACACTGTTTTGCAAAAACTATCTGCAAACAACCCCAAAGCAAGTTTTTGACCGCATTGCTTTGAAATCTGTAAGATAACGCTAAAATTTGGTTCAGACACGATCTATCCTGCAAAATCTGGCCAGAGAGTGAAATGTGCCAAGTCTTACTCAACTCGGGCTGAAAACAAGGTTTTCCAAAAAGTATCTGCGAACAAGCCAAATCCAATCTTTTTGACCAGGTTCTATTGAGATCTAAGAGAAAACACCAAAATTTGGTCAAATAAGCAGATTTGGTTGAAACACGATGTTTCCTGCGATATGTGACCACAGTGTGAAATGGGTCAAGTACTTTTCAACCGAGACTGAAAACTTGGTTTTTGCAAAAGGTATCTGCAAAGTTTCCAAAAGCAATTATTTCAATAAATTATGCTGAAATCTCTAAGAAAACACTAAAATTTGGTCAAATAAGCAGTCAGCTACCAGTGATTAAATCAATCAGTCAGTCAGCAGGTCAGGTACCAGTGAGTCAGTCAACTATTCAGTTAGCCAGTCAGGCACTAGTTATTTAACTAGTTAGTCAACCAGTCAGTCAGTCGGTAGGTACCAAACAGTTAGCTACGCAGTCGGTCACCAGTCCGTTAGGCCGTTGTTAGTAGGTCAGCATGTCAGTCAACGTTAGATGGCCAGTCACGTACCAGTGAGTCAGTCAACCGGTCAGTTAGTAAGTTAGCCAGTCAGTCATCAGTTGGTCAGCAAGGCAGTCAAGCGGTCAGTGAATTGGTCAAGTACCAGTTGCTTACCAGAAAAACATTTTATTCTATTTCACTCGGTTACAAGACCAAACCTTAAGCGAACCACACTCTCTGAGGAATACGAACAGAATACTAAACTATAACTAAGAAATACAAAAATGGTTCGATTGCAAATAGCACAAAAGAATCACGTAGTACAAAAAATTCTAACGAACGCCATATCAATAAAACGATAATACCGATGATAAGGGGGGCCTTCAGAGTCACTACTAAACTGTCCAAAGGTTTCTGAAAGTGTTCATCCTCATTTCGATTATCTCCAAGTACGTTCATAACAGTTTGAGGTGGCATAACTTGGTAACAGGCCTAAGGAGTTTTTCTTTTCTCACCTGCACCTTAGCGATTCTTACATGTCCATCTTTTCCCGGATAGACTTCGACGATTCGACCAACAAGGTTTGCAGCTGGACAGGTAACCGTGAGTCAGTCAACCAGCCAGTCATGAGGTCAGTCACTAGTCAGTTAACCAGTCCCCGCTGATGTTTGGATGCGTTCAAATCGATTCGTTTTCTCGCGTTCATAAGTGTACTTCGAGCCATTTTCCCTCTACAGAAGCCCTCAGGACCTCATCATTAAGCTGGAATGTGGGTAGAGGCAAGCCTTGAAAGAAAACGGAGATGAGAGGTGGTTTAATGTAGACTGGACCGCCAAAAGCCTTTCATGCAAACTTATAGAGTTCACAAGTGAAGTCGTGTGTCTGGCCCGTCTGTGGATTGCTACCAAGATCTGGCCCTGAGGTGTGTTTTGAATGTAAACTTTTGATTTCTCTTGGAACTTTTGATCTTGAAAGATCGACCCTTTTACTGTGTTGCTCTAGGAGCAGAATGCTGGATCATGGGGATTTTTTGTTATATGAACGG
>NW_028290829.1:0-122000 GCF_964205215.1 Stylophora pistillata | reverse complement strand
ATTTGATTTTGGTGGCGTTGTCATGCGTTTCGTGGAAGTGGCAGGCGTGAGTACAAGGCTCACCGCCTTCTTTAGCACATGTGCCTCATAGTGCACAGCCTCTCACTCGCAGGCGTGCCACCACGGCTCCCGTGACTTGCAGGAGGTGCGCGCCTAGCCCCCAACTCCCCTGGGACTATCTAGTGCACGCGGGAATCCATTTTATTCGCGTGGTGATGTGTTTCGTGGAAGTAGCAGGCGTGAGTACAAGGCTGACCCCTTCCTCTTGCACAGCCTCTCACTCTCACGCATGCCACTCCGTCGCCCGTGATTTTCCGGAGTTGCGCGTCTATTGCCGAGCTTCCCCTGGGTCTAGTGCACCTGGGATTTGATTTTGGTGGCGTTGTCATGCGTTTCGTGGAAGTGGCAGGCGTGAGTACAAGGCTCACCGCCTTCTTCAGCACATGTGCCTCATAGTGCACAGCCTCTCACTCGCAGGCGTGCCACCACGGCTCCCGTGACTTGCAGGAGGTGCGCGCCTAACCCCCAACTCCCCTGGGACTATCTAGTGCACGCGGGAATCCATTTTATTCGCGTGGTGATGTGTTTCGTGGAAGTAGCAGGCGTGAGTACAAGGCTGACCCCTTCCTCTCGCACAGCCTCTCACTCTCACGCATGCCACTCCGTTGCCCGTGATTTCCCGGAGTTGCGCGTCTATTGCCGAGCTTCCCCTGGGTCTAGTGCACCTGGGATTTGATTTTGGTGGCGTTGTCATGCGTTTCGTGGAAGTGGCAGGCGTGAGTACAAGGCTCACCGCCTTCTTTAGCACATGTGCCTCATAGTGCACAGCCTCTCACTCGCAGGCGTGCCACCACGGCTCCCGTGACTTGCAGGAGGTGCGCGCCTAACCCCCAACTCCCCTGGGACTATCTAGTGCACGCGGGAACCCATTTTATTCGCGTGGTGATGTGTTTCGTGAAAGTAGCAGGCGTGAGTACAAGGCTGACCCCTTCCTCTTGCACAGCTTCTCACTCTCACGCATGCCACTCCGTCGCCCGTGATTTTCCGGAGTTGCGCGTCTATTGCCGAGGTTCCCCTGGGTCTAGTGCACCTGGGATTTGATTTTGGTGGCGTTGTCATGTGTTTCGTGGAAGTGGCAGGCGTGGGTACAAGGCTCACCGCCTTCTTTACCACATGTGCCTCATAGTGCACAGCCTCTCACTCGCAGGCGTGCCACCACGGCTCCCGTGACTTGCAGGAGGTGCGCGCCTAACCCCCAACTCCCCTGGGACTATCTAGTGCACGCGGGAATCCATTTTATTCGCGTGGTGATGTGTTTCGTGGAAGTAGCAGGCGTGAGTACAAGGCTGACCCCTTCCTCTTGCACAGCTTCTCACTCTCACGCATGCCACTCCGTCGCCCGTTATTTTCCGGAGTTGCGCGTCTATTGCCGAGGTTCCCCTGGGTCTAGTGCACCTGGGATTTGATTTTGGAGGCGTTGTCATGCGTTTCGTTGAAGTGGCAGGCGTGAGTACAAGGCTCACCGCCTTCTTTACCACATGTGCCTCATAGTGCACAGCCTCTCACTCGCAGGCGTGCCACCACGGCTCCCGTGACTTGCAGGAGGTGCGCGCCTAACCCCCAACTCCTCTGGGACTATCTAGTGCACGCGGGAATCCATTTTAGCCGCGTGGTGATGTGTTTGGTGGAAGTAGCAGGAGTAAGTACAAGAGTCACCGCCTTCTTTAGCACATGTGCCTCACAGTGCACAGCCTCTCACTGGCAGGCGTGCCACTACGGCTCCCGTGATTTGGCAGGAGCTGCGCGCCTACTCTCCAACTCCCCTGGGACTATCTAGTGCACCCGGGAATCGGTTTTGGCCGCGTGGTGATGTGTTTCGTGGAAGTAGCAGGCGTGAGTACAAGGCTGACCCCTTCCTCTTGCACAGCCTCTCACTCTCACGCATGCCACTCCGTCGCCCGTGATTTTCCGGAGTTGCGCGTCTATTGCCGAGGTTCCCCTGGGTCTAGTGCACCTGGGATTTGATTTTGGAGGCGTTGTCATGCGTTTCGTGGAAGTGGCAGGCGTGAGTACAAGGCTCACCGCCTTCTTCAGCACATGTGCCTCGTAGTGCACAGCCTCTCACTCGAAGGCGTGCCACCACGGCTCCCGTGACTTGCAGGAGGTGTGCGCCTAGCCCCCAGCTCCCCTGGGACTATCTAGTGCACGCGGGAATCCATTTTATTCGCGTGGTGATGTGTTTCGTGGAAGTAGCAGGCGTGAGTACAAGGCTGACCCCTTCCTCTCGCACAGCCTCTCACTCTCACGCATGCCACTCCGTCGCCCGTGATTTCCCGGAGTTGCGCGTCTATTGCCGAGCTTCCCCTGGGTCTAGTGCACCTGGGATTTGATTTTGGTGGCGTTGTCATGCGTTTCGTGGAAGTGGCAGGCGTGAGTACAAGGCTCACCGCCTTCTTTACCACACGTGCCTCATAGTGCACAGCCTCTCACTCGCAGGCGTGCCACCACGGCTCCCGTGACTTGCAGGAGGTGCGCGCCTAACCCCCAACTCCCCTGGGACTATCTAGTGCACGCGGGAATCCATTTTAGCCGCGTGGTGATGTGTTTGGTGGAGGTAGCAGGAGTAAGTACAGGAGTCACCGCCTTCTTTAGCACATGTGCCTCACAGTGCACAGCCTCTCACTGGCAGGCGTGCCACTACGGCTCCCGTGATTTGGCAGGAGCTGCGCGCCTACTCTCCAACTCCCCTGGGACTATCTAGTGCACCCGGGAATCGGTTTTGGCCGCGTGGTGATGTGTTTCGTGGAAGTAGCAGGCGTGAGTACAAGGCTGACCCCTTCCTCTTTCACAGCCTCTCACTCTCACGCATGCCACTCCGTCGCCCGTGATTTTCCGGAGTTGCGCGTCTATTGCCGAGGTTCCCCTGGGTCTAGTGCACCTGGGATTTGATTTTGGTGGCGTTGTCATGCGTTTCGTGGAAGTGGCAGGCGTGAGTACAAGGCTCACCGCCTTCTTTAGCACATGTGCCTCATAGTGCACAGCCTCTCACTCGCAGGCGTGCCACCACGGCTCCCGTGACTTGCAGGAGGTGCGCGCCTAACCCCCAACTCCCCTGGGACTATCTAGTGCACGCGGGAATCCATTTTATTCGCGTGGTGATGTGTTTCGTGGAAGTAGCAGGCGTGAGTACAAGGCTGACCCCTTCCTCTTGCACAGCCTCTCACTCTCACGCATGCCACTCCGTCGCCCGTGATTTTCCGGAGTTGGGCGTCTATTGCCGAGGTTCCCCTGGGTCTAGTGCACCTGGGATTTGATTTTGGTGGCGTTGTCATGCGTTTCGTGGAAGTGGCAGGCGTGAGTACAAGGCTCACCGCCTTCTTCAGCACATGTGCCTCATAGTGCACAGCCTCTCACTCGCAGGCGTGCCACCACGGCTCCCGTGACTTGCAGGAGGTGCGCGCCTAACCCCCAACTCCCCTGGGACTATCTAGTGCACGCGGGAATCCATTTTATTCGCGTGGTGATGTGTTTCGTGGAAGTAGCAGGCGTGAGTACAAGGCTGACCCCTTCCTCTCGCACAGCCTCTCACTCTCACGCATGCCACTCCGTCGCCCGTGATTTACCGGAGTTGCTCGTCTATTGCCGAGCTTCCCCTGGGTCTAGTGCACCTGGGATTTGATTTTGGTGGCGTTGTCATGCGTTTCGTGGAAGTGGCAGGCGTGAGTACAAGGCTCACCGCCTTCTTTAGCACATGTGCCTCATAGTGCACAGCCTCTCACTCGCAGGCGTGCCACCACGGCTCCCGTGACTTGCAGGAGGTGCGCGCCTAGCCCCCAACTCCCCTGGGACTATCTAGTGCACGCGGGAATCCATTTTATTCGCGTGGTGATGTGTTTCGTGGAAGTAGCAGGCGTGAGTACAAGGCTGACCCCTTCCTCTTGCACAGCCTCTCACTCTCACGCATGCCACTCCGTCGCCCGTGATTTTCCGGAGTTGCGCGTCTATTGCCGAGCTTCCCCTGGGTCTAGTGCACCTGGGATTTGATTTTGGTGGCGTTGTCATGCGTTTCGTGGAAGTGGCAGGCGTGAGTACAAGGCTCACCGCCTTCTTCAGCACATGTGCCTCATAGTGCACAGCCTCTCACTCGCAGGCGTGCCACCACGGCTCCCGTGACTTGCAGGAGGTGCGCGCCTAACCCCCAACTCCCCTGGGACTATCTAGTGCACGCGGGAATCCATTTTATTCGCGTGGTGATGTGTTTCGTGGAAGTAGCAGGCGTGAGTACAAGGCTGACCCCTTCCTCTCGCACAGCCTCTCACTCTCACGCATGCCACTCCGTTGCCCGTGATTTCCCGGAGTTGCGCGTCTATTGCCGAGCTTCCCCTGGGTCTAGTGCACCTGGGATTTGATTTTGGTGGCGTTGTCATGCGTTTCGTGGAAGTGGCAGGCGTGAGTACAAGGCTCACCGCCTTCTTTAGCACATGTGCCTCATAGTGCACAGCCTCTCACTCGCAGGCGTGCCACCACGGCTCCCGTGACTTGCAGGAGGTGCGCGCCTAACCCCCAACTCCCCTGGGACTATCTAGTGCACGCGGGAATCCATTTTATTCGCGTGGTGATGTGTTTCGTGAAAGTAGCAGGCGTGAGTACAAGGCTGACCCCTTCCTCTTGCACAGCTTCTCACTCTCACGCATGCCACTCCGTCGCCCGTGATTTTCCGGAGTTGCGCGTCTATTGCCGAGGTTCCCCTGGGTCTAGTGCACCTGGGATTTGATTTTGGTGGCGTTGTCATGTGTTTCGTGGAAGTGGCAGGCGTGCGTACAAGGCTCACCGCCTTCTTTACCACATGTGCCTCATAGTGCACAGCCTCTCACTCGCAGGCGTGCCACCACGGCTCCCGTGACTTGCAGGAGGTGCGCGCCTAACCCCCAACTCCCCTGGGACTATCTAGTGCACGCGGGAATCCATTTTATTCGCGTGGTGATGTGTTTCGTGGAAGTAGCAGGCGTGAGTACAAGGCTGACCCCTTCCTCTTGCACAGCTTCTCACTCTCACGCATGCCACTCCGTCGCCCGTTATTTTCCGGAGTTGCGCGTCTATTGCCGAGGTTCCCCTGGGTCTAGTGCACCTGGGATTTGATTTTGGAGGCGTTGTCATGCGTTTCGTTGAAGTGGCAGGCGTGAGTACAAGGCTCACCGCCTTCTTTACCACATGTGCCTCATAGTGCACAGCCTCTCACTCGCAGGCGTGCCACCACGGCTCCCGTGACTTGCAGGAGGTGCGCGCCTAACCCCCAACTCCTCTG
The DNA here is from genome assembly GCF_964205215.1 of Stylophora pistillata. NCBI lineage: Eukaryota > Metazoa > Cnidaria > Anthozoa > Scleractinia > Pocilloporidae > Stylophora > Stylophora pistillata. The sequence goes on along the minus strand of NW_028290829.1, from coordinate 116,695 downwards.
GGACTATCTAGTGCACGCGAGAATCCATTTTAGCCGCGTGGTGATGTGTTTGGTGGAAGTAGCAGGAGTAAGTACAAGAGTCACCGCCTTCTTTAGCACATGTGCCTCACAGTGCACAGCCTCTCACTGGCAGGCGTGCCACTACGGCTCCCGTGATTTGGCAGGAGCTGCGCGCCTACTCTCCAACTCCCCTGGGACTATCTAGTGCACCCGGGAATCGGTTTTGGCCGCGTGGTGATGTGTTTCGTGGAAGTAGCAGGCGTGAGTACAAGGCTGACCCCTTCCTCTTGCACAGCCTCTCACTCTCACGCATGCCACTCCGTCGCCCGTGATTTTCCGGAGTTGCGCGTCTATTGCCGAGGTTCCCCTGGGTCTAGTGCACCTGGGATTTGATTTTGGAGGCGTTGTCATGCGTTTCGTGGAAGTGGCAGGCGTGAGTACAAGGCTCACCGCCTTCTTCAGCACATGTGCCTCGTAGTGCACAGCCTCTCACTCGAAGGCGTGCCACCACGGCTCCCGTGACTTGCAGGAGGTGTGCGCCTAACCCCCAGCTCCCCTGGGACTATCTAGTGCACGCGGGAATCCATTTTATTCGCGTGGTGATGTGTTTCGTGGAAGTAGCAGGCGTGAGTACAAGGCTGACCCCTTCCTCTCGCACAGCCTCTCACTCTCACGCATGCCACTCCGTCGCCCGTGATTTCCCGGAGTTGCGCGTCTATTGCCGAGCTTCCCCTGGGTCTAGTGCACCTGGGATTTGATTTTGGTGGCGTTGTCATGCGTTTCGTGGAAGTGGCAGGCGTGAGTACAAGGCTCACCGCCTTCTTTACCACACGTGCCTCATAGTGCACAGCCTCTCACTCGCAGGCGTGCCACCACGGCTCCCGTGACTTGCAGGAGGTGCGCGCCTAACCCCCAACTCCCCTGGGACTATCTAGTGCACGCGGGAATCCATTTTAGCCGCGTGGTGATGTGTTTGGTGGAGGTAGCAGGAGTAAGTACAGGAGTCACCGCCTTCTTTAGCACATGTGCCTCACAGTGCACAGCCTCACACTGGCAGGCGTGCCACTACGGCTCCCGTGATTTGGCAGGAGCTGCGCGCCTACTCTCCAACTCCCCTGGGACTATCTAGTGCACCCGGGAATCGGTTTTGGCCGCGTGGTGATGTGTTTCGTGGAAGTAGCAGGCGTGAGTACAAGGCTGACCCCTTCCTCTTTCACAGCCTCTCACTCTCACGCATGCCACTCCGTCGCCCGTGATTTTCCGGAGTTGCGCGTCTATTGCCGAGGTTCCCCTGGGTCTAGTGCACCTGGGATTTGATTTTGGTGGCGTTGTCATGCGTTTCGTGGAAGTGGCAGGCGTGAGTACAAGGCTCACCGCCTTCTTTAGCACATGTGCCTCATAGTGCACAGCCTCTCACTCGCAGGCGTGCCACCACGGCTCCCGTGACTTGCAGGAGGTGCGCGCCTAACCCCCAACTCCCCTGGGACTATCTAGTGCACGCGGGAATCCATTTTATTCGCGTGGTGATGTGTTTCGTGGAAGTAGCAGGCGTGAGTACAAGGCTGACCCCTTCCTCTTGCACAGCCTCTCACTCTCACGCATGCCACTCCGTCGCCCGTGATTTTCCGGAGTTGGGCGTCTATTGCCGAGGTTCCCCTGGGTCTAGTGCACCTGGGATTTGATTTTGGTGGCGTTGTCATGCGTTTCGTGGAAGTGGCAGGCGTGAGTACAAGGCTCACCGCCTTCTTCAGCACATGTGCCTCATAGTGCACAGCCTCTCACTCGCAGGCGTGCCACCACGGCTCCCGTGACTTGCAGGAGGTGCGCGCCTAACCCCCAACTCCCCTGGGACTATCTAGTGCACGCGGGAATCCATTTTATTCGCGTGGTGATGTGTTTCGTGGAAGTAGCAGGCGTGAGTACAAGGCTGACCCCTTCCTCTCGCACAGCCTCTCACTCTCACGCATGCCACTCCGTCGCCCGTGATTTACCGGAGTTGCTCGTCTATTGCCGAGCTTCCCCTGGGTCTAGTGCACCTGGGATTTGATTTTGGTGGCGTTGTCATGCGTTTCGTGGAAGTGGCAGGCGTGAGTACAAGGCTCACCGCCTTCTTTAGCACATGTGCCTCATAGTGCACAGCCTCTCACTCGCAGGCGTGCCACCACGGCTCCCGTGACTTGCAGGAGGTGCGCGCCTAGCCCCCAACTTCCCTGGGACTATCTAGTGCACGCGGGAATCCATTTTATTCGCGTGGTGATGTGTTTCGTGGAAGTAGCAGGCGTGAGTACAAGGCTGACCCCTTCCTCTTGCACAGCCTCTCACTCTCACGCATGCCACTCCGTCGCCCGTGATTTTCCGGAGTTGCGCGTCTATTGCCGAGCTTCCCCTGGGTCTAGTGCACCTGGGATTTGATTTTGGTGGCGTTGTCATGCGTTTCGTGGAAGTGGCAGGCGTGAGTACAAGGCTCACCGCCTTCTTCAGCACATGTGCCTCATAGTGCACAGCCTCTCACTCGCAGGCGTGCCACCACGGCTCCCGTGACTTGCAGGAGGTGCGCGCCTAACCCCCAACTCCCCTGGGACTATCTAGTGCACGCGGGAATCCATTTTATTCGCGTGGTGATGTGTTTCGTGGAAGTAGCAGGCGTGAGTACAAGGCTGACCCCTTCCTCTCGCACAGCCTCTCACTCTCACGCATGCCACTCCGTTGCCCGTGATTTCCCGGAGTTGCGCGTCTATTGCCGAGCTTCCCCTGGGTCTAGTGCACCTGGGATTTGATTTTGGTGGCGTTGTCATGCGTTTCGTGGAAGTGGCAGGCGTGAGTACAAGGCTCACCGCCTTCTTTAGCACATGTGCCTCATAGTGCACAGCCTCTCACTCGCAGGCGTGCCACCACGGCTCCCGTGACTTGCAGGAGGTGCGCGCCTAACCCCCAACTCCCCTGGGACTATCTAGTGCACGCGGGAATCCATTTTATTCGCGTGGTGATGTGTTTCGTGAAAGTAGCAGGCGTGAGTACAAGGCTGACCCCTTCCTCTTGCACAGCTTCTCACTCTCACGCATGCCACTCCGTCGCCCGTGATTTTCCGGAGTTGCGCGTCTATTGCCGAGGTTCCCCTGGGTCTAGTGCACCTGGGATTTGATTTTGGTGGCGTTGTCATGTGTTTCGTGGAAGTGGCAGGCGTGCGTACAAGGCTCACCGCCTTCTTTACCACATGTGCCTCATAGTGCACAGCCTCTCACTCGCAGGCGTGCCACCACGGCTCCCGTGACTTGCAGGAGGTGCGCGCCTAACCCCCAACTCCCCTGGGACTATCTAGTGCACGCGGGAATCCATTTTATTCGCGTGGTGATGTGTTTCGTGGAAGTAGCAGGCGTGAGTACAAGGCTGACCCCTTCCTCTTGCACAGCTTCTCACTCTCACGCATGCCACTCCGTCGCCCGTTATTTTCCGGAGTTGCGCGTCTATTGCCGAGGTTCCCCTGGGTCTAGTGCACCTGGGATTTGATTTTGGAGGCGTTGTCATGCGTTTCGTTGAAGTGGCAGGCGTGAGTACAAGGCTCACCGCCTTCTTTACCACATGTGCCTCATAGTGCACAGCCTCTCACTCGCAGGCGTGCCACCACGGCTCCCGTGACTTGCAGGAGGTGCGCGCCTAACCCCCAACTCCTCTGGGACTATCTAGTGCACGCGGGAATCCATTTTAGCCGCGTGGTGATGTGTTTGGTGGAAGTAGCAGGAGTAAGTACAAGAGTCACCGCCTTCTTTAGCACATGTGCCTCACAGTGCACAGCCTCTCACTGGCAGGCGTGCCACTACGGCTCCCGTGATTTGGCAGGAGCTGCGCGCCTACTCTCCAACTCCCCTGGGACTATCTAGTGCACCCGGGAATCGGTTTTGGCCGCGTGGTGATGTGTTTCGTGGAAGTAGCAGGCGTGAGTACAAGGCTGACCCCTTCCTCTTGCACAGCCTCTCACTCTCACGCATGCCACTCCGTCGCCCGTGATTTTCCGGAGTTGCGCGTCTATTGCCGAGGTTCCCCTGGGTCTAGTGCACCTGGGATTTGATTTTGGAGGCGTTGTCATGCGTTTCGTGGAAGTGGCAGGCGTGAGTACAAGGCTCACCGCCTTCTTCAGCACATGTGCCTCGTAGTGCACAGCCTCTCACTCGAAGGCGTGCCACCACGGCTCCCGTGACTTGCAGGAGGTGTGCGCCTAACCCCCAGCTCCCCTGGGACTATCTAGTGCACGCGGGAATCCATTTTATTCGCGTGGTGATGTGTTTCGTGGAAGTAGCAGGCGTGAGTACAAGGCTGACCCCTTCCTCTCGCACAGCCTCTCACTCTCACGCATGCCACTCCGTCGCCCGTGATTTCCCGGAGTTGCGCGTCTATTGCCGAGCTTCCCCTGGGTCTAGTGCACCTGGGATTTGATTTTGGTGGCGTTGTCATGCGTTTCGTGGAAGTGGCAGGCGTGAGTACAAGGCTCACCGCCTTCTTTACCACACGTGCCTCATAGTGCACAGCCTCTCACTCGCAGGCGTGCCACCACGGCTCCCGTGACTTGCAGGAGGTGCGCGCCTAACCCCCAACTCCCCTGGGACTATCTAGTGCACGCGGGAATCCATTTTAGCCGCGTGGTGATGTGTTTGGTGGAGGTAGCAGGAGTAAGTACAGGAGTCACCGCCTTCTTTAGCACATGTGCCTCACAGTGCACAGCCTCTCACTGGCAGGCGTGCCACTACGGCTCCCGTGATTTGGCAGGAGCTGCGCGCCTACTCTCCAACTCCCCTGGGACTATCTAGTGCACCCGGGAATCGGTTTTGGCCGCGTGGTGATGTGTTTCGTGGAAGTAGCAGGCGTGAGTACAAGGCTGACCCCTTCCTCTTTCACAGCCTCTCACTCTCACGCATGCCACTCCGTCGCCCGTGATTTTCCGGAGTTGCGCGTCTATTGCCGAGGTTCCCCTGGGTCTAGTGCACCTGGGATTTGATTTTGGTGGCGTTGTCATGCGTTTCGTGGAAGTGGCAGGCGTGAGTACAAGGCTCACCGCCTTCTTTAGCACATGTGCCTCATAGTGCACAGCCTCTCACTCGCAGGCGTGCCACCACGGCTCCCGTGACTTGCAGGAGGTGCGCACCTAACCCCCAACTCCCCTGGGACTATCTAGTGCACGCGGGAATCCATTTTATTCGCGTGGTGATGTGTTTCGTGGAAGTAGCAGGCGTGAGTACAAGGCTGACCCCTTCCTCTTGCACAGCCTCTCACTCTCACGCATGCCACTCCGTCGCCCGTGATTTTCCGGAGTTGGGCGTCTATTGCCGAGGTTCCCCTGGGTCTAGTGCACCTGGGATTTGATTTTGGTGGCGTTGTCATGCGTTTCGTGGAAGTGGCAGGCGTGAGTACAAGGCTCACCGCCTTCTTCAGCACATGTGCCTCATAGTGCACAGCCTCTCACTCGCAGGCGTGCCACCACGGCTCCCGTGACTTGCAGGAGGTGCGCGCCTAACCCCCAACTCCCCTGGGACTATCTAGTGCACGCGGGAATCCATTTTATTCGCGTGGTGATGTGTTTCGTGGAAGTAGCAGGCGTGAGTACAAGGCTGACCCCTTCCTCTCGCACAGCCTCTCACTCTCACGCATGCCACTCCGTCGCCCGTGATTTACCGGAGTTGCTCGTCTATTGCCGAGCTTCCCCTGGGTCTAGTGCACCTGGGATTTGATTTTGGTGGCGTTGTCATGCGTTTCGTGGAAGTGGCAGGCGTGAGTACAAGGCTCACCGCCTTCTTTAGCACATGTGCCTCATAGTGCACAGCCTCTCACTCGCAGGCGTGCCACCACGGCTCCCGTGACTTGCAGGAGGTGCGCGCCTAGCCCCCAACTCCCCTGGGACTATCTAGTGCACGCGGGAATCCATTTTATTCGCGTGGTGATGTGTTTCGTGGAAGTAGCAGGCGTGAGTACAAGGCTGACCCCTTCCTCTTGCACAGCCTCTCACTCTCACGCATGCCACTCCGTCGCCCGTGATTTTCCGGAGTTGCGCGTCTATTGCCGAGCTTCCCCTGGGTCTAGTGCACCTGGGATTTGATTTTGGTGGCGTTGTCATGCGTTTCGTGGAAGTGGCAGGCGTGAGTACAAGGCTCACCGCCTTCTTCAGCACATGTGCCTCATAGTGCACAGCCTCTCACTCGCAGGCGTGCCACCACGGCTCCCGTGACTTGCAGGAGGTGCGCGCCTAACCCCCAACTCCCCTGGGACTATCTAGTGCACGCGGGAATCCATTTTATTCGCGTGGTGATGTGTTTCGTGGAAGTAGCAGGCGTGAGTACAAGGCTGACCCCTTCCTCTCGCACAGCCTCTCACTCTCACGCATGCCACTCCGTTGCCCGTGATTTCCCGGAGTTGCGCGTCTATTGCCGAGCTTCCCCTGGGTCTAGTGCACCTGGGATTTGATTTTGGTGGCGTTGTCATGCGTTTCGTGGAAGTGGCAGGCGTGAGTACAAGGCTCACCGCCTTCTTTAGCACATGTGCCTCATAGTGCACAGCCTCTCACTCGCAGGCGTGCCACCACGGCTCCCGTGACTTGCAGGAGGTGCGCGCCTAACCCCCAACTCCCCTGGGACTATCTAGTGCACGCGGGAATCCATTTTATTCGCGTGGTGATGTGTTTCGTGAAAGTAGCAGGCGTGAGTACAAGGCTGACCCCTTCCTCTTGCACAGCTTCTCACTCTCACGCATGCCACTCCGTCGCCCGTGATTTTCCGGAGTTGCGCGTCTATTGCCGAGGTTCCCCTGGGTCTAGTGCACCTGGGATTTGATTTTGGTGGCGTTGTCATGTGTTTCGTGGAAGTGGCAGGCGTGCGTACAAGGCTCACCGCCTTCTTTACCACATGTGCCTCATAGTGCACAGCCTCTCACTCGCAGGCGTGCCACCACGGCTCCCGTGACTTGCAGGAGGTGCGCGCCTAACCCCCAACTCCCCTGGGACTATCTAGTGCACGCGGGAATCCATTTTATTCGCGTGGTGATGTGTTTCGTGGAAGTAGCAGGCGTGAGTACAAGGCTGACCCCTTCCTCTTGCACAGCTTCTCACTCTCACGCATGCCACTCCGTCGCCCGTTATTTTCCGGAGTTGCGCGTCTATTGCCGAGGTTCCCCTGGGTCTAGTGCACCTGGGATTTGATTTTGGAGGCGTTGTCATGCGTTTCGTTGAAGTGGCAGGCGTGAGTACAAGGCTCACCGCCTTCTTTACCACATGTGCCTCATAGTGCACAGCCTCTCACTCGCAGGCGTGCCACCACGGCTCCCGTGACTTGCAGGAGGTGCGCGCCTAACCCCCAACTCCTCTGGGACTATCTAGTGCACGCGGGAATCCATTTTAGCCGCGTGGTGATGTGTTTGGTGGAAGTAGCAGGAGTAAGTACAAGAGTCACCGCCTTCTTTAGCACATGTGCCTCACAGTGCACAGCCTCTCACTGGCAGGCGTGCCACTACGGCTCCCGTGATTTGGCAGGAGCTGCGCGCCTACTCTCCAACTCCCCTGGGACTATCTAGTGCACCCGGGAATCGGTTTTGGCCGCGTGGTGATGTGTTTCGTGGAAGTAGCAGGCGTGAGTACAAGGCTGACCCCTTCCTCTTGCACAGCCTCTCACTCTCACGCATGCCACTCCGTCGCCCGTGATTTTCCGGAGTTGCGCGTCTATTGCCGAGGTTCCCCTGGGTCTAGTGCACCTGGGATTTGATTTTGGAGGCGTTGTCATGCGTTTCGTGGAAGTGGCAGGCGTGAGTACAAGGCTCACCGCCTTCTTCAGCACATGTGCCTCGTAGTGCACAGCCTCTCACTCGAAGGCGTGCCACCACGGCTCCCGTGACTTGCAGGAGGTGTGCGCCTAACCCCCAGCTCCCCTGGGACTATCTAGTGCACGCGGGAATCCATTTTATTCGCGTGGTGATGTGTTTCGTGGAAGTAGCAGGCGTGAGTACAAGGCTGACCCCTTCCTCTCGCACAGCCTCTCACTCTCACGCATGCCACTCCGTCGCCCGTGATTTCCCGGAGTTGCGCGTCTATTGCCGAGCTTCCCCTGGGTCTAGTGCACCTGGGATTTGATTTTGGTGGCGTTGTCATGCGTTTCGTGGAAGTGGCAGGCGTGAGTACAAGGCTCACCGCCTTCTTTACCACACGTGCCTCATAGTGCACAGCCTCTCACTCGCAGGCGTGCCACCACGGCTCCCGTGACTTGCAGGAGGTGCGCGCCTAACCCCCAACTCCCCTGGGACTATCTAGTGCACGCGGGAATCCATTTTAGCCGCGTGGTGATGTGTTTGGTGGAGGTAGCAGGAGTAAGTACAGGAGTCACCGCCTTCTTTAGCACATGTGCCTCACAGTGCACAGCCTCTCACTGGCAGGCGTGCCACTACGGCTCCCGTGATTTGGCAGGAGCTGCGCGCCTACTCTCCAACTCCCCTGGGACTATCTAGTGCACCCGGGAATCGGTTTTGGCCGCGTGGTGATGTGTTTCGTGGAAGTAGCAGGCGTGAGTACAAGGCTGACCCCTTCCTCTTTCACAGCCTCTCACTCTCACGCATGCCACTCCGTCGCCCGTGATTTTCCGGAGTTGCGCGTCTATTGCCGAGCTTCCCCTGGGTCTAGTGCACCTGGGATTTGATTTTGGTGGCGTTGTCATGCGTTTCGTGGAAGTGGCAGGCGTGAGTACAAGGCTCACCGCCTTCTTTAGCACATGTGCCTCATAGTGCACAGCCTCTCACTCGCAGGCGTGCCACCACGGCTCCCGTGACTTGCAGGAGGTGCGCGCCTAACCCCCAACTCCCCTGGGACTATCTAGTGCACGCGGGAATCCATTTTATTCGCGTGGTGATGTGTTTCGTGGAAGTAGCAGGCGTGAGTACAAGGCTGACCCCTTCCTCTTGCACAGCCTCTCACTCTCACGCATGCCACTCCGTCGCCCGTGATTTTCCGGAGTTGGGCGTCTATTGCCGAGGTTCCCCTGGGTCTAGTGCACCTGGGATTTGATTTTGGTGGCGTTGTCATGCGTTTCGTGGAAGTGGCAGGCGTGAGTACAAGGCTCACCGCCTTCTTCAGCACATGTGCCTCATAGTGCACAGCCTCTCACTCGCAGGCGTGCCACCACGGCTCCCGTGACTTGCAGGAGGTGCGCGCCTAACCCCCAACTACCCTGGGACTATCTACTGCACGCGGGAATCCATTTTATTCGCGTGGTGATGTGTTTCGTGGAAGTAGCAGGCGTGAGTACAAGGCTGACCCCTTCCTCTCGCACAGCCTCTCACTCTCACGCATGCCACTCCGTCGCCCGTGATTTACCGGAGTTGCTCGTCTATTGCCGAGCTTCCCCTGGGTCTAGTGCACCTGGGATTTGATTTTGGTGGCGTTGTCATGCGTTTCGTGGAAGTGGCAGGCGTGAGTACAAGGCTCACCGCCTTCTTTAGCACATGTGCCTCATAGTGCACAGCCTCTCACTCGCAGGCGTGCCACCACGGCTCCCGTGACTTGCAGGAGGTGCGCGCCTAGCCCCCAACTCCCCTGGGACTATCTAGTGCACGCGGGAATCCATTTTATTCGCGTGGTGATGTGTTTCGTGGAAGTAGCAGGCGTGAGTACAAGGCTGACCCCTTCCTCTTGCACAGCCTCTCACTCTCACGCATGCCACTCCGTCGCCCGTGATTTTCCGGAGTTGCGCGTCTATTGCCGAGCTTCCCCTGGGTCTAGTGCACCTGGGATTTGATTTTGGTGGCGTTGTCATGCGTTTCGTGGAAGTGGCAGGCGTGAGTACAAGGCTCACCGCCTTCTTCAGCACATGTGCCTCATAGTGCACAGCCTCTCACTCGCAGGCGTGCCACCACGGCTCCCGTGACTTGCAGGAGGTGCGCGCCTAACCCCCAACTCCCCTTGGACTATCTAGTGCACGCGGGAATCCATTTTATTCGCGTGGTGATTTGTTTCGTGGAAGTAGCAGGCGTGAGTACAAGGCTGACCCCTTCCTCTCGCACAGCCTCTCACTCTCACGCATGCCACTCCGTTGCCCGTGATTTCCCGGAGTTGCGCGTCTATTGCCGAGCTTCCCCTGGGTCTAGTGCACCTGGGATTTGATTTTGGTGGCGTTGTCATGCGTTTCGTGGAAGTGGCAGGCGTGAGTACAAGGCTCACCGCCTTCTTTAGCACATGTGCCTCATAGTGCACAGCCTCTCACTCGCAGGCGTGCCACCACGGCTCCCGTGACTTGCAGGAGGTGCGCGCCTAACCCCCAACTCCCCTGGGACTATCTAGTGCACGCGGGAATCCATTTTATTCGCGTGGTGATGTGTTTCGTGAAAGTAGCAGGCGTGAGTACAAGGCTGACCCCTTCCTCTTGCACAGCTTCTCACTCTCACGCATGCCACTCCGTCGCCCGTGATTTTCCGGAGTTGCGCGTCTATTGCCGAGGTTCCCCTGGGTCTAGTGCACCTGGGATTTGATTTTGGTGGCGTTGTCATGCGTCTCGTGGAAGTGGCAGGCGTGCGTACAAGGCTCACCGCCTTCTTTACCACATGTGCCTCATAGTGCACAGCCTCTCACTCGCAGGCGTGCCACCACGGCTCCCGTGACTTGCAGGAGGTGCGCGCCTAACCCCCAACTCCCCTGGGACTATCTAGTGCACGCGGGAATCCATTTTATTCGCGTGGTGATGTGTTTCGTGGAAGTAGCAGGCGTGAGTACAAGGCTGACCCCTTCCTCTTGCACAGCTTCTCACTCTCACGCATGCCACTCCGTCGCCCGTTATTTTCCGGAGTTGCGCGTCTATTGCCGAGGTTCCCCTGGGTCTAGTGCACCTGGGATTTGATTTTGGAGGCGTTGTCATGCGTTTCGTTGAAGTGGCAGGCGTGAGTACAAGGCTCACCGCCTTCTTTACCACATGTGCCTCATAGTGCACAGCCTCTCACTCGCAGGCGTGCCACCACGGCTCCCGTGACTTGCAGGAGGTGCGCGCCTAACCCCCAACTCCTCTGGGACTATCTAGTGCACGCGGGAATCCATTTTAGCCGCGTGGTGATGTGTTTGGTGGAAGTAGCAGGAGTAAGTACAAGAGTCACCGCCTTCTTTAGCACATGTGCCTCACAGTGCACAGCCTCTCACTGGCAGGCGTGCCACTACGGCTCCCGTGATTTGGCAGGAGCTGCGCGCCTACTCTCCAACTCCCCTGGGACTATCTAGTGCACCCGGGAATCGGTTTTGGCCGCGTGGTGATGTGTTTCGTGGAAGTAGCAGGCGTGAGTACAAGGCTGACCCCTTCCTCTTGCACAGCCTCTCACTCTCACGCATGCCACTCCGTCGCCCGTGATTTTCCGGAGTTGCGCGTCTATTGCCGAGGTTCCCCTGGGTCTAGTGCACCTGGGATTTGATTTTGGAGGCGTTGTCATGCGTTTCGTGGAAGTGGCAGGCGTGAGTACAAGGCTCACCGCCTTCTTCAGCACATGTGCCTCGTAGTGCACAGCCTCTCACTCGAAGGCGTGCCACCACGGCTCCCGTGACTTGCAGGAGGTGTGCGCCTAACCCCCAGCTCCCCTGGGACTATCTAGTGCACGCGGGAATCCATTTTATTCGCGTGGTGATGTGTTTCGTGGAAGTAGCAGGCGTGAGTACAAGGCTGACCCCTTCCTCTCGCACAGCCTCTCACTCTCACGCATGCCACTCCGTCGCCCGTGATTTCCCGGAGTTGCGCGTCTATTGCCGAGCTTCCCCTGGGTCTAGTGCACCTGGGATTTGATTTTGGTGGCGTTGTCATGCGTTTCGTGGAAGTGGCAGGCGTGAGTACAAGGCTCACCGCCTTCTTTACCACACGTGCCTCATAGTGCACAGCCTCTCACTCGCAGGCGTGCCACCACGGCTCCCGTGACTTGCAGGAGGTGCGCGCCTAACCCCCAACTCCCCTGGGACTATCTAGTGCACGCGGGAATCCATTTTAGCCGCGTGGTGATGTGTTTGGTGGAGGTAGCAGGAGTAAGTACAGGAGTCACCGCCTTCTTTAGCACATGTGCCTCACAGTGCACAGCCTCTCACTGGCAGGCGTGCCACTACGGCTCCCGTGATTTGGCAGGAGCTGCGCGCCTACTCTCCAACTCCCCTGGGACTATCTAGTGCACCCGGGAATCGGTTTTGGCCGCGTGGTGATGTGTTTCGTGGAAGTAGCAGGCGTGAGTACAAGGCTGACCCCTTCCTCTTTCACAGCCTCTCACTCTCACGCATGCCACTCCGTCGCCCGTGATTTTCCGGAGTTGCGCGTCTATTGCCGAGGTTCCCCTGGGTCTAGTGCACCTGGGATTTGATTTTGGTGGCGTTGTCATGCGTTTCGTGGAAGTGGCAGGCGTGAGTACAAGGCTCACCGCCTTCTTTAGCACATGTGCCTCATAGTGCACAGCCTCTCACTCGCAGGCGTGCCACCACGGCTCCCGTGACTTGCAGGAGGTGCGCGCCTAACCCCCAACTCCCCTGGGACTATCTAGTGCACGCGGGAATCCATTTTATTCGCGTGGTGATGTGTTTCGTGGAAGTAGCAGGCGTGAGTACAAGGCTGACCCCTTCCTCTTGCACAGCCTCTCACTCTCACGCATGCCACTCCGTCGCCCGTGATTTTCCGGAGTTGGGCGTCTATTGCCGAGGTTCCCCTGGGTCTAGTGCACCTGGGATTTGATTTTGGTGGCGTTGTCATGCGTTTCGTGGAAGTGGCAGGCGTGAGTACAAGGCTCACCGCCTTCTTCAGCACATGTGCCTCATAGTGCACAGCCTCTCACTCGCAGGCGTGCCACCACGGCTCCCGTGACTTGCAGGAGGTGCGCGCCTAACCCCCAACTCCCCTGGGACTATCTAGTGCACGCGGGAATCCATTTTATTCGCGTGGTGATGTGTTTCGTGGAAGTAGCAGGCGTGAGTACAAGGCTGACCCCTTCCTCTCGCACAGCCTCTCACTCTCACGCATGCCACTCCGTCGCCCGTGATTTACCGGAGTTGCTCGTCTATTGCCGAGCTTCCCCTGGGTCTAGTGCACCTGGGATTTGATTTTGGTGGCGTTGTCATGCGTTTCGTGGAAGTGGCAGGCGTGAGTACAAGGCTCACCGCCTTCTTTAGCACATGTGCCTCATAGTGCACAGCCTCTCACTCGCAGGCGTGCCACCACGGCTCCCGTGACTTGCAGGAGGTGCGCGCCTAGCCCCCAACTCCCCTGGGACTATCTAGTGCACGCGGGAATCCATTTTATTCGCGTGGTGATGTGTTTCGTGGAAGTAGCAGGCGTGAGTACAAGGCTGACCCCTTCCTCTTGCACAGCCTCTCACTCTCACGCATGCCACTCCGTCGCCCGTGATTTTCCGGAGTTGCGCGTCTATTGCCGAGCTTCCCCTGGGTCTAGTGCACCTGGGATTTGATTTTGGTGGCGTTGTCATGCGTTTCGTGGAAGTGGCAGGCGTGAGTACAAGGCTCACCGCCTTCTTCAGCACATGTGCCTCATAGTGCACAGCCTCTCACTCGCAGGCGTGCCACCACGGCTCCCGTGACTTGCAGGAGGTGCGCGCCTAACCCCCAACTCCCCTGGGACTATCTAGTGCACGCGGGAATCCATTTTATTCGCGTGGTGATGTGTTTCGTGGAAGTAGCAGGCGTGAGTACAAGGCTGACCCCTTCCTCTCGCACAGCCTCTCACTCTCACGCATGCCACTCCGTTGCCCGTGATTTCCCGGAGTTGCGCGTCTATTGCCGAGCTTCCCCTGGGTCTAGTGCACCTGGGATTTGATTTTGGTGGCGTTGTCATGCGTTTCGTGGAAGTGGCAGGCGTGAGTACAAGGCTCACCGCCTTCTTTAGCACATGTGCCTCATAGTGCACAGCCTCTCACTCGCAGGCGTGCCACCACGGCTCCCGTGACTTGCAGGAGGTGCGCGCCTAACCCCCAACTCCCCTGGGACTATCTAGTGCACGCGGGAATCCATTTTATTCGCGTGGTGATGTGTTTCGTGAAAGTAGCAGGCGTGAGTACAAGGCTGACCCCTTCCTCTTGCACAGCTTCTCACTCTCACGCATGCCACTCCGTCGCCCGTGATTTTCCGGAGTTGCGCGTCTATTGCCGAGGTTCCCCTGGGTCTAGTGCACCTGGGATTTGATTTTGGTGGCGTTGTCATGTGTTTCGTGGAAGTGGCAGGCGTGCGTACAAGGCTCACCGCCTTCTTTACCACATGTGCCTCATAGTGCACAGCCTCTCACTCGCAGGCGTGCCACCACGGCTCCCGTGACTTGCAGGAGGTGCGCGCCTAACCCCCAACTCCCCTGGGACTATCTAGTGCACGCGGGAATCCATTTTATTCGCGTGGTGATGTGTTTCGTGGAAGTAGCAGGCGTGAGTACAAGGCTGACCCCTTCCTCTTGCACAGCTTCTCACTCTCACGCATGCCACTCCGTCGCCCGTTATTTTCCGGAGTTGCGCGTCTATTGCCGAGGTTCCCCTGGGTCTAGTGCACCTGGGATTTGATTTTGGAGGCGTTGTCATGCGTTTCGTTGAAGTGGCAGGCGTGAGTACAAGGCTCACCGCCTTCTTTACCACATGTGCCTCATAGTGCACAGCCTCTCACTCGCAGGCGTGCCACCACGGCTCCCGTGACTTGCAGGAGGTGCGCGCCTAACCCCCAACTCCTCTGGGACTATCTAGTGCACGCGGGAATCCATTTTAGCCGCGTGGTGATGTGTTTGGTGGAAGTAGCAGGAGTAAGTACAAGAGTCACCGCCTTCTTTAGCACATGTGCCTCACAGTGCACAGCCTCTCACTGGCAGGCGTGCCACTACGGCTCCCGTGATTTGGCAAGAGCTGCGCGCCTACTCTCCAACTCCCCTGGGACTATCTAGTGCACCCGGGAATCGGTTTTGGCCGCGTGGTGATGTGTTTCGTGGAAGTAGCAGGCGTGAGTACAAGGCTGACCCCTTCCTCTTGCACAGCCTCTCACTCTCACGCATGCCACTCCGTCGCCCGTGATTTTCCGGAGTTGCGCGTCTATTGCCGAGGTTCCCCTGGGTCTAGTGCACCTGGGATTTGATTTTGGAGGCGTTGTCATGCGTTTCGTGGAAGTGGCAGGCGTGAGTACAAGGCTCACCGCCTTCTTCAGCACATGTGCCTCGTAGTGCACAGCCTCTCACTCGAAGGCGTGCCACCACGGCTCCCGTGACTTGCAGGAGGTGTGCGCCTAACCCCCAGCTCCCCTGGGACTATCTAGTGCACGCGGGAATCCATTTTATTCGCGTGGTGATGTGTTTCGTGGAAGTAGCAGGCGTGAGTACAAGGCTGACCCCTTCCTCTCGCACAGCCTCTCACTCTCACGCATGCCACTCCGTCGCCCGTGATTTCCCGGAGTTGCGCGTCTATTGCCGAGCTTCCCCTGGGTCTAGTGCACCTGGGATTTGATTTTGGTGGCGTTGTCATGCGTTTCGTGGAAGTGGCAGGCGTGAGTACAAGGCTCACCGCCTTCTTTACCACACGTGCCTCATAGTGCACAGCCTCTCACTCGCAGGCGTGCCACCACGGCTCCCGTGACTTGCAGGAGGTGCGCGCCTAACCCCCAACTCCCCTGGGACTATCTAGTGCACGCGGGAATCCATTTTAGCCGCGTGGTGATGTGTTTGGTGGAGGTAGCAGGAGTAAGTACAGGAGTCACCGCCTTCTTTAGCACATGTGCCTCACAGTGCACAGCCTCTCACTGGCAGGCGTGCCACTACGGCTCCCGTGATTTGGCAGGAGCTGCGCGCCTACTCTCCAACTCCCCTGGGACTATCTAGTGCACCCGGGAATCGGTTTTGGCCGCGTGGTGATGTGTTTCGTGGAAGTAGCAGGCGTGAGTACAAGGCTGACCCCTTCCTCTTTCACAGCCTCTCACTCTCACGCATGCCACTCCGTCGCCCGTGATTTTCCGGAGTTGCGCGTCTATTGCCGAGGTTCCCCTGGGTCTAGTGCACCTGGGATTTGATTTTGGTGGCGTTGTCATGCGTTTCGTGGAAGTGGCAGGCGTGAGTACAAGGCTCACCGCCTTCTTTAGCACATGTGCCTCATAGTGCACAGCCTCTCACTCGCAGGCGTGCCACCACGGCTCCCGTGACTTGCAGGAGGTGCGCGCCTAACCCCCAACTCCCCTGGGACTATCTAGTGCACGCGGGAATCCATTTTATTCGCGTGGTGATGTGTTTCGTGGAAGTAGCAGGCGTGAGTACAAGGCTGACCCCTTCCTCTTGCACAGCCTCTCACTCTCACGCATGCCACTCCGTCGCCCGTGATTTTCCGGAGTTGGGCGTCTATTGCCGAGGTTCCCCTGGGTCTAGTGCACCTGGGATTTGATTTTGGTGGCGTTGTCATGCGTTTCGTGGAAGTGGCAGGCGTGAGTACAAGGCTCACCGCCTTCTTCAGCACATGTGCCTCATAGTGCACAGCCTCTCACTCGCAGGCGTGCCACCACGGCTCCCGTGACTTGCAGGAGGTGCGCGCCTAACCCCCAACTCCCCTGGGACTATCTAGTGCACGCGGGAATCCATTTTATTCGCGTGGTGATGTGTTTCGTGGAAGTAGCAGGCGTGAGTACAAGGCTGACCCCTTCCTCTCGCACAGCCTCTCACTCTCACGCATGCCACTCCGTCGCCCGTGATTTACCGGAGTTGCTCGTCTATTGCCGAGCTTCCCCTGGGTCTAGTGCACCTGGGATTTGATTTTGGTGGCGTTGTCATGCGTTTCGTGGAAGTGGCAGGCGTGAGTACAAGGCTCACCGCCTTCTTTAGCACATGTGCCTCATAGTGCACAGCCTCTCACTCGCAGGCGTGCCACCACGGCTCCCGTGACTTGCAGGAGGTGCGCGCCTAGCCCCCAACTCCCCTGGGACTATCTAGTGCACGCGGGAATCCATTTTATTCGCGTGGTGATGTGTTTCGTGGAAGTAGCAGGCGTGAGTACAAGGCTGACCCCTTCCTCTTGCACAGCCTCTCACTCTCACGCATGCCACTCCGTCGCCCGTGATTTTCCGGAGTTGCGCGTCTATTGCCGAGCTTCCCCTGGGTCTAGTGCACCTGGGATTTGATTTTGGTGGCGTTGTCATGCGTTTCGTGGAAGTGGCAGGCGTGAGTACAAGGCTCACCGCCTTCTTCAGCACATGTGCCTCATAGTGCACAGCCTCTCACTCGCAGGCGTGCCACCACGGCTCCCGTGACTTGCAGGAGGTGCGCGCCTAACCCCCAACTCCCCTGGGACTATCTAGTGCACGCGGGAATCCATTTTATTCGCGTGGTGATGTGTTTCGTGGAAGTAGCAGGCGTGAGTACAAGGCTGACCCCTTCCTCTCGCACAGCCTCTCACTCTCACGCATGCCACTCCGTTGCCCGTGATTTCCCGGAGTTGCGCGTCTATTGCCGAGCTTCCCCTGGGTCTAGTGCACCTGGGATTTGATTTTGGTGGCGTTGTCATGCGTTTCGTGGAAGTGGCAGGCGTGAGTACAAGGCTCACCGCCTTCTTTAGCACATGTGCCTCATAGTGCACAGCCTCTCACTCGCAGGCGTGCCACCACGGCTCCCGTGACTTGCAGGAGGTGCGCGCCTAACCCCCAACTCCCCTGGGACTATCTAGTGCACGCGGGAATCCATTTTATTCGCGTGGTGATGTGTTTCGTGAAAGTAGCAGGCGTGAGTACAAGGCTGACCCCTTCCTCTTGCACAGCTTCTCACTCTCACGCATGCCACTCCGTCGCCCGTGATTTTCCGGAGTTGCGCGTCTATTGCCGAGGTTCCCCTGGGTCTAGTGCACCTGGGATTTGATTTTGGTGGCGTTGTCATGTGTTTCGTGGAAGTGGCAGGCGTGCGTACAAGGCTCACCGCCTTCTTTACCACATGTGCCTCATAGTGCACAGCCTCTCACTCGCAGGCGTGCCACCACGGCTCCCGTGACTTGCAGGAGGTGCGCGCCTAACCCCCAACTCCCCTGGGACTATCTAGTGCACGCGGGAATCCATTTTATTCGCGTGGTGATGTGTTTCGTGGAAGTAGCAGGCGTGAGTACAAGGCTGACCCCTTCCTCTTGCACAGCTTCTCACTCTCACGCATGCCACTCCGTCGCCCGTTATTTTCCGGAGTTGCGCGTCTATTGCCGAGGTTCCCCTGGGTCTAGTGCACCTGGGATTTGATTTTGGAGGCGTTGTCATGCGTTTCGTTGAAGTGGCAGGCGTGAGTACAAGGCTCACCGCCTTCTTTACCACATGTGCCTCATAGTGCACAGCCTCTCACTCGCAGGCGTGCCACCACGGCTCCCGTGACTTGCAGGAGGTGCGCGCCTAACCCCCAACTCCTCTGGGACTATCTAGTGCACGCGGGAATCCATTTTAGCCGCGTGGTGATGTGTTTGGTGGAAGTAGCAGGAGTAAGTACAAGAGTCACCGCCTTCTTTAGCACATGTGCCTCACAGTGCACAGCCTCTCACTGGCAGGCGTGCCACTACGGCTCCCGTGATTTGGCAGGAGCTGCGCGCCTACTCTCCAACTCCCCTGGGACTATCTAGTGCACCCGGGAATCGGTTTTGGCCGCGTGGTGATGTGTTTCGTGGAAGTAGCAGGCGTGAGTACAAGGCTGACCCCTTCCTCTTGCACAGCCTCTCACTCTCACGCATGCCACTCCGTCGCCCGTGATTTTCCGGAGTTGCGCGTCTATTGCCGAGGTTCCCCTGGGTCTAGTGCACCTGGGATTTGATTTTGGAGGCGTTGTCATGCGTTTCGTGGAAGTGGCAGGCGTGAGTACAAGGCTCACCGCCTTCTTCAGCACATGTGCCTCGTAGTGCACAGCCTCTCACTCGAAGGCGTGCCACCACGGCTCCCGTGACTTGCAGGAGGTGTGCGCCTAACCCCCAGCTCCCCTGGGACTATCTAGTGCACGCGGGAATCCATTTTATTCGCGTGGTGATGTGTTTCGTGGAAGTAGCAGGCGTGAGTACAAGGCTGACCCCTTCCTCTCGCACAGCCTCTCACTCTCACGCATGCCACTCCGTCGCCCGTGATTTCCCGGAGTTGCGCGTCTATTGCCGAGCTTCCCCTGGGTCTAGTGCACCTGGGATTTGATTTTGGTGGCGTTGTCATGCGTTTCGTGGAAGTGGCAGGCGTGAGTACAAGGCTCACCGCCTTCTTTACCACACGTGCCTCATAGTGCACAGCCTCTCACTCGCAGGCGTGCCACCACGGCTCCCGTGACTTGCAGGAGGTGCGCGCCTAACCCCCAACTCCCCTGGGACTATCTAGTGCACGCGGGAATCCATTTTAGCCGCGTGGTGATGTGTTTGGTGGAGGTAGCAGGAGTAAGTACAGGAGTCACCGCCTTCTTTAGCACATGTGCCTCACAGTGCACAGCCTCTCACTGGCAGGCGTGCCACTACGGCTCCCGTGATTTGGCAGGAGCTGCGCGCCTACTCTCCAACTCCCCTGGGACTATCTAGTGCACCCGGGAATCGGTTTTGGCCGCGTGGTGATGTGTTTCGTGGAAGTAGCAGGCGTGAGTACAAGGCTGACCCCTTCCTCTTTCACAGCCTCTCACTCTCACGCATGCCACTCCGTCGCCCGTGATTTTCCGGAGTTGCGCGTCTATTGCCGAGGTTCCCCTGGGTCTAGTGCACCTGGGATTTGATTTTGGTGGCGTTGTCATGCGTTTCGTGGAAGTGGCAGGCGTGAGTACAAGGCTCACCGCCTTCTTTAGCACATGTGCCTCATAGTGCACAGCCTCTCACTCGCAGGCGTGCCACCACGGCTCCCGTGACTTGCAGGAGGTGCGCGCCTAGCCCCCAACTCCCCTGGGACTATCTAGTGCACGCGGGAATCCATTTTATTCGCGTGGTGATGTGTTTCGTGGAAGTAGCAGGCGTGAGTACAAGGCTGACCCCTTCCTCTTGCACAGCCTCTCACTCTCACGCATGCCACTCCGTCGCCCGTGATTTTCCGGAGTTGCGCGTCTATTGCCGAGCTTCCCCTGGGTCTAGTGCACCTGGGATTTGATTTTGGTGGCGTTGTCATGCGTTTCGTGGAAGTGGCAGGCGTGAGTACAAGGCTCACCGCCTTCTTCAGCACATGTGCCTCATAGTGCACAGCCTCTCACTCGCAGGCGTGCCACCACGGCTCCCGTGACTTGCAGGAGGTGCGCGCCTAACCCCCAACTCCCCTGGGACTATCTAGTGCACGCGGGAATCCATTTTATTCGCGTGGTGATGTGTTTCGTGGAAGTAGCAGGCGTGAGTACAAGGCTGACCCCTTCCTCTCGCACAGCCTCTCACTCTCACGCATGCCACTCCGTTGCCCGTGATTTCCCGGAGTTGCGCGTCTATTGCCGAGCTTCCCCTGGGTCTAGTGCACCTGGGATTTGATTTTGGTGGCGTTGTCATGCGTTTCGTGGAAGTGGCAGGCGTGAGTACAAGGCTCACCGCCTTCTTTAGCACATGTGCCTCATAGTGCACAGCCTCTCACTCGCAGGCGTGCCACCACGGCTCCCGTGACTTGCAGGAGGTGCGCGCCTAACCCCCAACTCCCCTGGGACTATCTAGTGCACGCGGGAATCCATTTTATTCGCGTGGTGATGTGTTTCGTGAAAGTAGCAGGCGTGAGTACAAGGCTGACCCCTTCCTCTTGCACAGCTTCTCACTCTCACGCATGCCACTCCGTCGCCCGTGATTTTCCGGAGTTGCGCGTCTATTGCCGAGGTTCCCCTGGGTCTAGTGCACCTGGGATTTGATTTTGGTGGCGTTGTTATGTGTTTCGTGGAAGTGGCAGGCGTGCGTACAAGGCTCACCGCCTTCTTTACCACATGTGCCTCATAGTGCACAGCCTCTCACTCGCAGGCGTGCCACCACGGCTCCCGTGACTTGCAGGAGGTGCGCGCCTAACCCCCAACTCCCCTGGGACTATCTAGTGCACGCGGGAATCCATTTTATTCGCGTGGTGATGTGTTTCGTGGAAGTAGCAGGCGTGAGTACAAGGCTGACCCCTTCCTCTTGCACAGCTTCTCACTCTCACGCATGCCACTCCGTCGCCCGTTATTTTCCGGAGTTGCGCGTCTATTGCCGAGGTTCCCCTGGGTCTAGTGCACCTGGGATTTGATTTTGGAGGCGTTGTCATGCGTTTCGTTGAAGTGGCAGGCGTGAGTACAAGGCTCACCGCCTTCTTTACCACATGTGCCTCATAGTGCACAGCCTCTCACTCGCAGGCGTGCCACCACGGCTCCCGTGACTTGCAGGAGGTGCGCGCCTAACCCCCAACTCCTCTGGGACTATCTAGTGCACGCGGGAATCCATTTTAGCCGCGTGGTGATGTGTTTGGTGGAAGTAGCAGGAGTAAGTACAAGAGTCACCGCCTTCTTTAGCACATGTGCCTCACAGTGCACAGCCTCTCACTGGCAGGCGTGCCACTACGGCTCCCGTGATTTGGCAGGAGCTGCGCGCCTACTCTCCAACTCCCCTGGGACTATCTAGTGCACCCGGGAATCGGTTTTGGCCGCGTGGTGATGTGTTTCGTGGAAGTAGCAGGCGTGAGTACAAGGCTGACCCCTTCCTCTTGCACAGCCTCTCACTCTCACGCATGCCACTCCGTCGCCCGTGATTTTCCGGAGTTGCGCGTCTATTGCCGAGGTTCCCCTGGGTCTAGTGCACCTGGGATTTGATTTTGGAGGCGTTGTCATGCGTTTCGTGGAAGTGGCAGGCGTGAGTACAAGGCTCACCGCCTTCTTCAGCACATGTGCCTCGTAGTGCACAGCCTCTCACTCGAAGGCGTGCCACCACGGCTCCCGTGACTTGCAGGAGGTGTGCGCCTAACCCCCAGCTCCCCTGGGACTATCTAGTGCACGCGGGAATCCATTTTATTCGCGTGGTGATGTGTTTCGTGGAAGTAGCAGGCGTGAGTACAAGGCTGACCCCTTCCTCTCGCACAGCCTCTCACTCTCACGCATGCCACTCCGTCGCCCGTGATTTCCCGGAGTTGCGCGTCTATTGCCGAGCTTCCCCTGGGTCTAGTGCACCTGGGATTTGATTTTGGTGGCGTTGTCATGCGTTTCGTGGAAGTGGCAGGCGTGAGTACAAGGCTCACCGCCTTCTTTACCACACGTGCCTCATAGTGCACAGCCTCTCACTCGCAGGCGTGCCACCACGGCTCCCGTGACTTGCAGGAGGTGCGCGCCTAACCCCCAACTCCCCTGGGACTATCTAGTGCACGCGGGAATCCATTTTAGCCGCGTGGTGATGTGTTTGGTGGAGGTAGCAGGAGTAAGTACAGGAGTCACCGCCTTCTTTAGCACATGTGCCTCACAGTGCACAGCCTCTCACTGGCAGGCGTGCCACTACGGCTCCCGTGATTTGGCAGGAGCTGCGCGCCTACTCTCCAACTCCCCTGGGACTATCTAGTGCACCCGGGAATCGGTTTTGGCCGCGTGGTGATGTGTTTCGTGGAAGTAGCAGGCGTGAGTACAAGGCTGACCCCTTCCTCTTTCACAGCCTCTCACTCTCACGCATGCCACTCCGTCGCCCGTGATTTTCCGGAGTTGCGCGTCTATTGCCGAGGTTCCCCTGGGTCTAGTGCACCTGGGATTTGATTTTGGTGGCGTTGTCATGCGTTTCGTGGAAGTGGCAGGCGTGAGTACAAGGCTCACCGCCTTCTTTAGCACATGTGCCTCATAGTGCACAGCCTCTCACTCGCAGGCGTGCCACCACGGCTCCCGTGACTTGCAGGAGGTGCGCGCCTAACCCCCAACTCCCCTGGGACTATCTAGTGCACGCGGGAATCCATTTTATTCGCGTGGTGATGTGTTTCGTGGAAGTAGCAGGCGTGAGTACAAGGCTGACCCCTTCCTCTTGCACAGCCTCTCACTCTCACGCATGCCACTCCGTCGCCCGTGATTTTCCGGAGTTGGGCGTCTATTGCCGAGGTTCCCCTGGGTCTAGTGCACCTGGGATTTGATTTTGGTGGCGTTGTCATGCGTTTCGTGGAAGTGGCAGGCGTGAGTACAAGGCTCACCGCCTTCTTCAGCACATGTGCCTCATAGTGCACAGCCTCTCACTCGCAGGCGTGCCACCACGGCTCCCGTGACTTGCAGGAGGTGCGCGCCTAACCCCCAACTCCCCTGGGACTATCTAGTGCACGCGGGAATCCATTTTATTCGCGTGGTGATGTGTTTCGTGGAAGTAGCAGGCGTGAGTACAAGGCTGACCCCTTCCTCTCGCACAGCCTCTCACTCTCACGCATGCCACTCCGTCGCCCGTGATTTACCGGAGTTGCTCGTCTATTGCCGAGCTTCCCCTGGGTCTAGTGCACCTGGGATTTGATTTTGGTGGCGTTGTCATGCGTTTCGTGGAAGTGGCAGGCGTGAGTACAAGGCTCACCGCCTTCTTTAGCACATGTGCCTCATAGTGCACAGCCTCTCACTCGCAGGCGTGCCACCACGGCTCCCGTGACTTGCAGGAGGTTCGCGCCTAGCCCCCAACTCCCCTGGGACTATCTAGTGCACGCGGGAATCCATTTTATTCGCGTGGTGATGTGTTTCGTGGAAGTAGCAGGCGTGAGTACAAGGCTGACCCCTTCCTCTTGCACAGCCTCTCACTCTCACGCATGCCACTCCGTCGCCCGTGATTTTCCGGAGTTGCGCGTCTATTGCCGAGCTTCCCCTGGGTCTAGTGCACCTGGGATTTGATTTTGGTGGCGTTGTCATGCGTTTCGTGGAAGTGGCAGGCGTGAGTACAAGGCTCACCGCCTTCTTCAGCACATGTGCCTCATAGTGCACAGCCTCTCACTCGCAGGCGTGCCACCACGGCTCCCGTGACTTGCAGGAGGTGCGCGCCTAACCCCCAACTCCCCTGGGACTATCTAGTGCACGCGGGAATCCATTTTATTCGCGTGGTGATGTGTTTCGTGGAAGTAGCAGGCGTGAGTACAAGGCTGACCCCTTCCTCTCGCACAGCCTCTCACTCTCACGCATGCCACTCCGTTGCCCGTGATTTCCCGGAGTTGCGCGTCTATTGCCGAGCTTCCCCTGGGTCTAGTGCACCTGGGATTTGATTTTGGTGGCGTTGTCATGCGTTTCGTGGAAGTGGCAGGCGTGAGTACAAGGCTCACCGCCTTCTTTAGCACATGTGCCTCATAGTGCACAGCCTCTCACTCGCAGGCGTGCCACCACGGCTCCCGTGACTTGCAGGAGGTGCGCGCCTAACCCCCAACTCCCCTGGGACTATCTAGTGCACGCGGGAATCCATTTTATTCGCGTGGTGATGTGTTTCGTGAAAGTAGCAGGCGTGAGTACAAGGCTGACCCCTTCCTCTTGCACAGCTTCTCACTCTCACGCATGCCACTCCGTCGCCCGTGATTTTCCGGAGTTGCGCGTCTATTGCCGAGGTTCCCCTGGGTCTAGTGCACCTGGGATTTGATTTTGGTGGCGTTGTCATGTGTTTCGTGGAAGTGGCAGGCGTGCGTACAAGGCTCACCGCCTTCTTTACCACATGTGCCTCATAGTGCACAGCCTCTCACTCGCAGGCGTGCCACCACGGCTCCCGTGACTTGCAGGAGGTGCGCGCCTAACCCCCAACTCCCCTGGGACTATCTAGTGCACGCGGGAATCCATTTTATTCGCGTGGTGATGTGTTTCGTGGAAGTAGCAGGCGTGAGTACAAGGCTGACCCCTTCCTCTTGCACAGCTTCTCACTCTCACGCATGCCACTCCGTCGCCCGTTATTTTCCGGAGTTGCGCGTCTATTGCCGAGGTTCCCCTGGGTCTAGTGCACCTGGGATTTGATTTTGGAGGCGTTGTCATGCGTTTCGTTGAAGTGGCAGGCGTGAGTACAAGGCTCACCGCCTTCTTTACCACATGTGCCTCATAGTGCACAGCCTCTCACTCGCAGGCGTGCCACCACGGCTCCCGTGACTTGCAGGAGGTGCGCGCCTAACCCCCAACTCCTCTGGGACTATCTAGTGCACGCGGGAATCCATTTTAGCCGCGTGGTGATGTGTTTGGTGGAAGTAGCAGGAGTAAGTACAAGAGTCACCGCCTTCTTTAGCACATGTGCCTCACAGTGCACAGCCTCTCACTGGCAGGCGTGCCACTACGGCTCCCGTGATTTGGCAGGAGCTGCGCGCCTACTCTCCAACTCCCCTGGGACTATCTAGTGCACCCGGGAATCGGTTTTGGCCGCGTGGTGATGTGTTTCGTGGAAGTAGCAGGCGTGAGTACAAGGCTGACCCCTTCCTCTTGCACAGCCTCTCACTCTCACGCATGCCACTCCGTCGCCCGTGATTTTCCGGAGTTGCGCGTCTATTGCCGAGGTTCCCCTGGGTCTAGTGCACCTGGGATTTGATTTTGGAGGCGTTGTCATGCGTTTCGTGGAAGTGGCAGGCGTGAGTACAAGGCTCACCGCCTTCTTCAGCACATGTGCCTCGTAGTGCACAGCCTCTCACTCGAAGGCGTGCCACCACGGCTCCCGTGACTTGCAGGAGGTGTGCGCCTAACCCCCAGCTCCCCTGGGACTATCTAGTGCACGCGGGAATCCATTTTATTCGCGTGGTGATGTGTTTCGTGGAAGTAGCAGGCGTGAGTACAAGGCTGACCCCTTCCTCTCGCACAGCCTCTCACTCTCACGCATGCCACTCCGTCGCCCGTGATTTCCCGGAGTTGCGCGTCTATTGCCGAGCTTCCCCTGGGTCTAGTGCACCTGGGATTTGATTTTGGTGGCGTTGTCATGCGTTTCGTGGAAGTGGCAGGCGTGAGTACAAGGCTCACCGCCTTCTTTACCACACGTGCCTCATAGTGCACAGCCTCTCACTCGCAGGCGTGCCACCACGGCTCCCGTGACTTGCAGGAGGTGCGCGCCTAACCCCCAACTCCCCTGGGACTATCTAGTGCACGCGGGAATCCATTTTAGCCGCGTGGTGATGTGTTTGGTGGAGGTAGCAGGAGTAAGTACAGGAGTCACCGCCTTCTTTAGCACATGTGCCTCACAGTGCACAGCCTCTCACTGGCAGGCGTGCCACTACGGCTCCCGTGATTTGGCAGGAGCTGCGCGCCTACTCTCCAACTCCCCTGGGACTATCTAGTGCACCCGGGAATCGGTTTTGGCCGCGTGGTGATGTGTTTCGTGGAAGTAGCAGGCGTGAGTACAAGGCTGACCCCTTCCTCTTTCACAGCCTCTCACTCTCACGCATGCCACTCCGTCGCCCGTGATTTTCCGGAGTTGCGCGTCTATTGCCGAGGTTCCCCTGGGTCTAGTGCACCTGGGATTTGATTTTGGTGGCGTTGTCATGCGTTTCGTGGAAGTGGCAGGCGTGAGTACAAGGCTCACCGCCTTCTTTAGCACATGTGCCTCATAGTGCACAGCCTCTCACTCGCAGGCGTGCCACCACGGCTCCCGTGACTTGCAGGAGGTGCGCGCCTAACCCCCAACTCCCCTGGGACTATCTAGTGCACGCGGGAATCCATTTTATTCGCGTGGTGATGTGTTTCGTGGAAGTAGCAGGCGTGAGTACAAGGCTGACCCCTTCCTCTTGCACAGCCTCTCACTCTCACGCATGCCACTCCGTCGCCCGTGATTTTCCGGAGTTGGGCGTCTATTGCCGAGGTTCCCCTGGGTCTAGTGCACCTGGGATTTGATTTTGGTGGCGTTGTCATGCGTTTCGTGGAAGTGGCAGGCGTGAGTACAAGGCTCACCGCCTTCTTCAGCACATGTGCCTCATAGTGCACAGCCTCTCACTCGCAGGCGTGCCACCACGGCTCCCGTGACTTGCAGGAGGTGCGCGCCTAACCCCCAACTCCCCTGGGACTATCTAGTGCACGCGGGAATCCATTTTATTCGCGTGGTGATGTGTTTCGTGGAAGTAGCAGGCGTGAGTACAAGGCTGACCCCTTCCTCTCGCACAGCCTCTCACTCTCACGCATGCCACTCCGTCGCCCGTGATTTACCGGAGTTGCTCGTCTATTGCCGAGCTTCCCCTGGGTCTAGTGCACCTGGGATTTGATTTTGGTGGCGTTGTCATGCGTTTCGTGGAAGTGGCAGGCGTGAGTACAAGGCTCACCGCCTTCTTTAGCACATGTGCCTCATAGTGCACAGCCTCTCACTCGCAGGCGTGCCACCACGGCTCCCGTGACTTGCAGGAGGTGCGCGCCTAGCCCCCAACTCCCCTGGGACTATCTAGTGCACGCGGGAATCCATTTTATTCGCGTGGTGATGTGTTTCGTGGAAGTAGCAGGCGTGAGTACAAGGCTGACCCCTTCCTCTTGCACAGCCTCTCACTCTCACGCATGCCACTCCGTCGCCCGTGATTTTCCGGAGTTGCGCGTCTATTGCCGAGCTTCCCCTGGGTCTAGTGCACCTGGGATTTGATTTTGGTGGCGTTGTCATGCGTTTCGTGGAAGTGGCAGGCGTGAGTACAAGGCTCACCGCCTTCTTCAGCACATGTGCCTCATAGTGCACAGCCTCTCACTCGCAGGCGTGCCACCACGGCTCCCGTGACTTGCAGGAGGTGCGCGCCTAACCCCCAACTCCCCTGGGACTATCTAGTGCACGCGGGAATCCATTTTATTCGCGTGGTGATGTGTTTCGTGGAAGTAGCAGGCGTGAGTACAAGGCTGACCCCTTCCTCTCGCACAGCCTCTCACTCTCACGCATGCCACTCCGTTGCCCGTGATTTCCCGGAGTTGCGCGTCTATTGCCGAGCTTCCCCTGGGTCTAGTGCACCTGGGATTTGATTTTGGTGGCGTTGTCATGCGTTTCGTGGAAGTGGCAGGCGTGAGTACAAGGCTCACCGCCTTCTTTAGCACATGTGCCTCATAGTGCACAGCCTCTCACTCGCAGGCGTGCCACCACGGCTCCCGTGACTTGCAGGAGGTGCGCGCCTAACCCCCAACTCCCCTGGGACTATCTAGTGCACGCGGGAATCCATTTTATTCGCGTGGTGATGTGTTTCGTGAAAGTAGCAGGCGTGAGTACAAGGCTGACCCCTTCCTCTTGCACAGCTTCTCACTCTCACGCATGCCACTCCGTCGCCCGTGATTTTCCGGAGTTGCGCGTCTATTGCCGAGGTTCCCCTGGGTCTAGTGCACCTGGGATTTGATTTTGGTGGCGTTGTCATGTGTTTCGTGGAAGTGGCAGGCGTGCGTACAAGGCTCACCGCCTTCTTTACCACATGTGCCTCATAGTGCACAGCCTCTCACTCGCAGGCGTGCCACCACGGCTCCCGTGACTTGCAGGAGGTGCGCGCCTAACCCCCAACTCCCCTGGGACTATCTAGTGCACGCGGGAATCCATTTTATTCGCGTGGTGATGTGTTTCGTGGAAGTAGCAGGCGTGAGTACAAGGCTGACCCCTTCCTCTTGCACAGCTTCTCACTCTCACGCATGCCACTCCGTCGCCCGTTATTTTCCGGAGTTGCGCGTCTATTGCCGAGGTTCCCCTGGGTCTAGTGCACCTGGGATTTGATTTTGGAGGCGTTGTCATGCGTTTCGTTGAAGTGGCAGGCGTGAGTACAAGGCTCACCGCCTTCTTTACCACATGTGCCTCATAGTGCACAGCCTCTCACTCGCAGGCGTGCCACCACGGCTCCCGTGACTTGCAGGAGGTGCGCGCCTAACCCCCAACTCCTCTGGGACTATCTAGTGCACGCGGGAATCCATTTTAGCCGCGTGGTGATGTGTTTGGTGGAAGTAGCAGGAGTAAGTACAAGAGTCACCGCCTTCTTTAGCACATGTGCCTCACAGTGCACAGCCTCTCACTGGCAGGCGTGCCACTACGGCTCCCGTGATTTGGCAGGAGCTGCGCGCCTACTCTCCAACTCCCCTGGGACTATCTAGTGCACCCGGGAATCGGTTTTGGCCGCGTGGTGATGTGTTTCGTGGAAGTAGCAGGCGTGAGTACAAGGCTGACCCCTTCCTCTTGCACAGCCTCTCACTCTCACGCATGCCACTCCGTCGCCCGTGATTTTCCGGAGTTGCGCGTCTATTGCCGAGGTTCCCCTGGGTCTAGTGCACCTGGGATTTGATTTTGGAGGCGTTGTCATGCGTTTCGTGGAAGTGGCAGGCGTGAGTACAAGGCTCACCGCCTTCTTCAGCACATGTGCCTCGTAGTGCACAGCCTCTCACTCGAAGGCGTGCCACCACGGCTCCCGTGACTTGCAGGAGGTGTGCGCCTAACCCCCAGCTCCCCTGGGACTATCTAGTGCACGCGGGAATCCATTTTATTCGCGTGGTGATGTGTTTCGTGGAAGTAGCAGGCGTGAGTACAAGGCTGACCCCTTCCTCTCGCACAGCCTCTCACTCTCACGCATGCCACTCCGTCGCCCGTGATTTCCCGGAGTTGCGCGTCTATTGCCGAGCTTCCCCTGGGTCTAGTGCACCTGGGATTTGATTTTGGTGGCGTTGTCATGCGTTTCGTGGAAGTGGCAGGCGTGAGTACAAGGCTCACCGCCTCCTTTACCACACGTGCCTCATAGTGCACAGCCTCTCACTCGCAGGCGTGCCACCACGGCTCCCGTGACTTGCAGGAGGTGCGCGCCTAACCCCCAACTCCCCTGGGACTATCTAGTGCACGCGGGAATCCATTTTAGCCGCGTGGTGATGTGTTTGGTGGAGGTAGCAGGAGTAAGTACAGGAGTCACCGCCTTCTTTAGCACATGTGCCTCACAGTGCACAGCCTCTCACTGGCAGGCGTGCCACTACGGCTCCCGTGATTTGGCAGGAGCTGCGCGCCTACTCTCCAACTCCCCTGGGACTATCTAGTGCACCCGGGAATCGGTTTTGGCCGCGTGGTGATGTGTTTCGTGGAAGTAGCAGGCGTGAGTACAAGGCTGACCCCTTCCTCTTTCACAGCCTCTCACTCTCACGCATGCCACTCCGTCGCCCGTGATTTTCCGGAGTTGCGCGTCTATTGCCGAGGTTCCCCTGGGTCTAGTGCACCTGGGATTTGATTTTGGTGGCGTTGTCATGCGTTTCGTGGAAGTGGCAGGCGTGAGTACAAGGCTCACCGCCTTCTTTAGCACATGTGCCTCATAGTGCACAGCCTCTCACTCGCAGGCGTGCCACCACGGCTCCCGTGACTTGCAGGAGGTGCGCGCCTAACCCCCAACTCCCCTGGGACTATCTAGTGCACGCGGGAATCCATTTTATTCGCGTGGTGATGTGTTTCGTGGAAGTAGCAGGCGTGAGTACAAGGCTGACCCCTTCCTCTTGCACAGCCTCTCACTCTCACGCATGCCACTCCGTCGCCCGTGATTTTCCGGAGTTGGGCGTCTATTGCCGAGGTTCCCCTGGGTCTAGTGCACCTGGGATTTGATTTTGGTGGCGTTGTCATGCGTTTCGTGGAAGTGGCAGGCGTGAGTACAAGGCTCACCGCCTTCTTCAGCACATGTGCCTCATAGTGCACAGCCTCTCACTCGCAGGCGTGCCACCACGGCTCCCGTGACTTGCAGGAGGTGCGCGCCTAACCCCCAACTCCCCTGGGACTATCTAGTGCACGCGGGAATCCATTTTATTCGCGTGGTGATGTGTTTCGTGGAAGTAGCAGGCGTGAGTACAAGGCTGACCCCTTCCTCTCGCACAGCCTCTCACTCTCACGCATGCCACTCCGTCGCCCGTGATTTACCGGAGTTGCTCGTCTATTGCCGAGCTTCCCCTGGGTCTAGTGCACCTGGGATTTGATTTTGGTGGCGTTGTCATGCGTTTCGTGGAAGTGGCAGGCGTGAGTACAAGGCTCACCGCCTTCTTTAGCACATGTGCCTCATAGTGCACAGCCTCTCACTCGCAGGCGTGCCACCACGGCTCCCGTGACTTGCAGGAGGTGCGCGCCTAGCCCCCAACTCCCCTGGGACTATCTAGTGCACGCGGGAATCCATTTTATTCGCGTGGTGATGTGTTTCGTGGAAGTAGCAGGCGTGAGTACAAGGCTGACCCCTTCCTCTTGCACAGCCTCTCACTCTCACGCATGCCACTCCGTCGCCCGTGATTTTCCGGAGTTGCGCGTCTATTGCCGAGCTTCCCCTGGGTCTAGTGCACCTGGGATTTGATTTTGGTGGCGTTGTCATGCGTTTCGTGGAAGTGGCAGGCGTGAGTACAAGGCTCACCGCCTTCTTCAGCACATGTGCCTCATAGTGCACAGCCTCTCACTCGCAGGCGTGCCACCACGGCTCCCGTGACTTGCAGGAGGTGCGCGCCTAACCCCCAACTCCCCTGGGACTATCTAGTGCACGCGGGAATCCATTTTATTCGCGTGGTGATGTGTTTCGTGGAAGTAGCAGGCGTGAGTACAAGGCTGACCCCTTCCTCTCGCACAGCCTCTCACTCTCACGCATGCCACTCCGTTGCCCGTGATTTCCCGGAGTTGCGCGTCTATTGCCGAGCTTCCCCTGGGTCTAGTGCACCTGGGATTTGATTTTGGTGGCGTTGTCATGCGTTTCGTGGAAGTGGCAGGCGTGAGTACAAGGCTCACCGCCTTCTTTAGCACATGTGCCTCATAGTGCACAGCCTCTCACTCGCAGGCGTGCCACCACGGCTCCCGTGACTTGCAGGAGGTGCGCGCCTAACCCCCAACTCCCCTGGGACTATCTAGTGCACGCGGGAATCCATTTTATTCGCGTGGTGATGTGTTTCGTGAAAGTAGCAGGCGTGAGTACAAGGCTGACCCCTTCCTCTTGCACAGCTTCTCACTCTCACGCATGCCACTCCGTCGCCCGTGATTTTCCGGAGTTGCGCGTCTATTGCCGAGGTTCCCCTGGGTCTAGTGCACCTGGGATTTGATTTTGGTGGCGTTGTCATGTGTTTCGTGGAAGTGGCAGGCGTGCGTACAAGGCTCACCGCCTTCTTTACCACATGTGCCTCATAGTGCACAGCCTCTCACTCGCAGGCGTGCCACCACGGCTCCCGTGACTTGCAGGAGGTGCGCGCCTAACCCCCAACTCCCCTGGGACTATCTAGTGCACGCGGGAATCCATTTTATTCGCGTGGTGATGTGTTTCGTGGAAGTAGCAGGCGTGAGTACAAGGCTGACCCCTTCCTCTTGCACAGCTTCTCACTCTCACGCATGCCACTCCGTCGCCCGTTATTTTCCGGAGTTGCGCGTCTATTGCCGAGGTTCCCCTGGGTCTAGTGCACCTGGGATTTGATTTTGGAGGCGTTGTCATGCGTTTCGTTGAAGTGGCAGGCGTGAGTACAAGGCTCACCGCCTTCTTTACCACATGTGCCTCATAGTGCACAGCCTCTCACTCGCAGGCGTGCCACCACGGCTCCCGTGACTTGCAGGAGGTGCGCGCCTAACCCCCAACTCCTCTGGGACTATCTAGTGCACGCGGGAATCCATTTTAGCCGCGTGGTGATGTGTTTGGTGGAAGTAGCAGGAGTAAGTACAAGAGTCACCGCCTTCTTTAGCACATGTGCCTCACAGTGCACAGCCTCTCACTGGCAGGCGTGCCACTACGGCTCCCGTGATTTGGCAGGAGCTGCGCGCCTACTCTCCAACTCCCCTGGGACTATCTAGTGCACCCGGGAATCGGTTTTGGCCGCGTGGTGATGTGTTTCGTGGAAGTAGCAGGCGTGAGTACAAGGCTGACCCCTTCCTCTTGCACAGCCTCTCACTCTCACGCATGCCACTCCGTCGCCCGTGATTTTCCGGAGTTGCGCGTCTATTGCCGAGGTTCCCCTGGGTCTAGTGCACCTGAGATTTGATTTTGGAGGCGTTGTCATGCGTTTCGTGGAAGTGGCAGGCGTGAGTACAAGGCTCACCGCCTTCTTCAGCACATGTGCCTCGTAGTGCACAGCCTCTCACTCGAAGGCGTGCCACCACGGCTCCCGTGACTTGCAGGAGGTGTGCGCCTAACCCCCAGCTCCCCTGGGACTATCTAGTGCACGCGGGAATCCATTTTATTCGCGTGGTGATGTGTTTCGTGGAAGTAGCAGGCGTGAGTACAAGGCTGACCCCTTCCTCTCGCACAGCCTCTCACTCTCACGCATGCCACTCCGTCGCCCGTGATTTCCCGGAGTTGCGCGTCTATTGCCGAGCTTCCCCTGGGTCTAGTGCACCTGGGATTTGATTTTGGTGGCGTTGTCATGCGTTTCGTGGAAGTGGCAGGCGTGAGTACAAGGCTCACCGCCTTCTTTACCACACGTGCCTCATAGTGCACAGCCTCTCACTCGCAGGCGTGCCACCACGGCTCCCGTGACTTGCAGGAGGTGCGCGCCTAACCCCCAACTCCCCTGGGACTATCTAGTGCACGCGGGAATCCATTTTAGCCGCGTGGTGATGTGTTTGGTGGAGGTAGCAGGAGTAAGTACAGGAGTCACCGCCTTCTTTAGCACATGTGCCTCACAGTGCACAGCCTCTCACTGGCAGGCGTGCCACTACGGCTCCCGTGATTTGGCAGGAGCTGCGCGCCTACTCTCCAACTCCCCTGGGACTATCTAGTGCACCCGGGAATCGGTTTTGGCCGCGTGGTGATGTGTTTCGTGGAAGTAGCAGGCGTGAGTACAAGGCTGACCCCTTCCTCTTTCACAGCCTCTCACTCTCACGCATGCCACTCCGTCGCCCGTGATTTTCCGGAGTTGCGCGTCTATTGCCGAGGTTCCCCTGGGTCTAGTGCACCTGGGATTTGATTTTGGTGGCGTTGTCATGCGTTTCGTGGAAGTGGCAGGCGTGAGTACAAGGCTCACCGCCTTCTTTAGCACATGTGCCTCATAGTGCACAGCCTCTCACTCGCAGGCGTGCCACCACGGCTCCCGTGACTTGCAGGAGGTGCGCGCCTAACCCCCAACTCCCCTGGGACTATCTAGTGCACGCGGGAATCCATTTTATTCGCGTGGTGATGTGTTTCGTGGAAGTAGCAGGCGTGAGTACAAGGCTGACCCCTTCCTCTTGCACAGCCTCTCACTCTCACGCATGCCACTCCGTCGCCCGTGATTTTCCGGAGTTGGGCGTCTATTGCCGAGGTTCCCCTGGGTCTAGTGCACCTGGGATTTGATTTTGGTGGCGTTGTCATGCGTTTCGTGGAAGTGGCAGGCGTGAGTACAAGGCTCACCGCCTTCTTCAGCACATGTGCCTCATAGTGCACAGCCTCTCACTCGCAGGCGTGCCACCACGGCTCCCGTGACTTGCAGGAGGTGCGCGCCTAACCCCCAACTACCCTGGGACTATCTAGTGCACGCGGGAATCCATTTTATTCGCGTGGTGATGTGTTTCGTGGAAGTAGCAGGCGTGAGTACAAGGCTGACCCCTTCCTCTCGCACAGCCTCTCACTCTCACGCATGCCACTCCGTCGCCCGTGATTTACCGGAGTTGCTCGTCTATTGCCGAGCTTCCCCTGGGTCTAGTGCACCTGGGATTTGATTTTGGTGGCGTTGTCATGCGTTTCGTGGAAGTGGCAGGCGTGAGTACAAGGCTCACCGCCTTCTTTAGCACATGTGCCTCATAGTGCACAGCCTCTCACTCGCAGGCGTGCCACCACGGCTCCCGTGACTTGCAGGAGGTGCGCGCCTAGCCCCCAACTCCCCTGGGACTATCTAGTGCACGCGGGAATCCATTTTATTCGCGTGGTGATGTGTTTCGTGGAAGTAGCAGGCGTGAGTACAAGGCTGACCCCTTCCTCTTGCACAGCCTCTCACTCTCACGCATGCCACTCCGTCGCCCGTGATTTTCCGGAGTTGCGCGTCTATTGCCGAGCTTCCCCTGGGTCTAGTGCACCTGGGATTTGATTTTGGTGGCGTTGTCATGCGTTTCGTGGAAGTGGCAGGCGTGAGTACAAGGCTCACCGCCTTCTTCAGCACATGTGCCTCATAGTGCACAGCCTCTCACTCGCAGGCGTGCCACCACGGCTCCCGTGACTTGCAGGAGGTGCGCGCCTAACCCCCAACTCCCCTGGGACTATCTAGTGCACGCGGGAATCCATTTTATTCGCGTGGTGATTTGTTTCGTGGAAGTAGCAGGCGTGAGTACAAGGCTGACCCCTTCCTCTCGCACAGCCTCTCACTCTCACGCATGCCACTCCGTTGCCCGTGATTTCCCGGAGTTGCGCGTCTATTGCCGAGCTTCCCCTGGGTCTAGTGCACCTGGGATTTGATTTTGGTGGCGTTGTCATGCGTTTCGTGGAAGTGGCAGGCGTGAGTACAAGGCTCACCGCCTTCTTTAGCACATGTGCCTCATAGTGCACAGCCTCTCACTCGCAGGCGTGCCACCACGGCTCCCGTGACTTGCAGGAGGTGCGCGCCTAACCCCCAACTCCCCTGGGACTATCTAGTGCACGCGGGAATCCATTTTATTCGCGTGGTGATGTGTTTCGTGAAAGTAGCAGGCGTGAGTACAAGGCTGACCCCTTCCTCTTGCACAGCTTCTCACTCTCACGCATGCCACTCCGTCGCCCGTGATTTTCCGGAGTTGCGCGTCTATTGCCGAGGTTCCCCTGGGTCTAGTGCACCTGGGATTTGATTTTGGTGGCGTTGTCATGCGTCTCGTGGAAGTGGCAGGCGTGCGTACAAGGCTCACCGCCTTCTTTACCACATGTGCCTCATAGTGCACAGCCTCTCACTCGCAGGCGTGCCACCACGGCTCCCGTGACTTGCAGGAGGTGCGCGCCTAACCCCCAACTCCCCTGGGACTATCTAGTGCACGCGGGAATCCATTTTATTCGCGTGGTGATGTGTTTCGTGGAAGTAGCAGGCGTGAGTACAAGGCTGACCCCTTCCTCTTGCACAGCTTCTCACTCTCACGCATGCCACTCCGTCGCCCGTTATTTTCCGGAGTTGCGCGTCTATTGCCGAGGTTCCCCTGGGTCTAGTGCACCTGGGATTTGATTTTGGAGGCGTTGTCATGCGTTTCGTTGAAGTGGCAGGCGTGAGTACAAGGCTCACCGCCTTCTTTACCACATGTGCCTCATAGTGCACAGCCTCTCACTCGCAGGCGTGCCACCACGGCTCCCGTGACTTGCAGGAGGTGCGCGCCTAACCCCCAACTCCTCTGGGACTATCTAGTGCACGCGGGAATCCATTTTAGCCGCGTGGTGATGTGTTTGGTGGAAGTAGCAGGAGTAAGTACAAGAGTCACCGCCTTCTTTAGCACATGTGCCTCACAGTGCACAGCCTCTCACTGGCAGGCGTGCCACTACGGCTCCCGTGATTTGGCAGGAGCTGCGCGCCTACTCTCCAACTCCCCTGGGACTATCTAGTGCACCCGGGAATCGGTTTTGGCCGCGTGGTGATGTGTTTCGTGGAAGTAGCAGGCGTGAGTACAAGGCTGACCCCTTCCTCTTGCACAGCCTCTCACTCTCACGCATGCCACTCCGTCGCCCGTGATTTTCCGGAGTTGCGCGTCTATTGCCGAGGTTCCCCTGGGTCTAGTGCACCTGGGATTTGATTTTGGAGGCGTTGTCATGCGTTTCGTGGAAGTGGCAGGCGTGAGTACAAGGCTCACCGCCTTCTTCAGCACATGTGCCTCGTAGTGCACAGCCTCTCACTCGAAGGCGTGCCACCACGGCTCCCGTGACTTGCAGGAGGTGTGCGCCTAACCCCCAGCTCCCCTGGGACTATCTAGTGCACGCGGGAATCCATTTTATTCGCGTGGTGATGTGTTTCGTGGAAGTAGCAGGCGTGAGTACAAGGCTGACCCCTTCCTCTCGCACAGCCTCTCACTCTCACGCATGCCACTCCGTCGCCCGTGATTTCCCGGAGTTGCGCGTCTATTGCCGAGCTTCCCCTGGGTCTAGTGCACCTGGGATTTGATTTTGGTGGCGTTGTCATGCGTTTCGTGGAAGTGGCAGGCGTGAGTACAAGGCTCACCGCCTTCTTTACCACACGTGCCTCATAGTGCACAGCCTCTCACTCGCAGGCGTGCCACCACGGCTCCCGTGACTTGCAGGAGGTGCGCGCCTAACCCCCAACTCCCCTGGGACTATCTAGTGCACGCGGGAATCCATTTTAGCCGCGTGGTGATGTGTTTGGTGGAGGTAGCAGGAGTAAGTACAGGAGTCACCGCCTTCTTTAGCACATGTGCCTCACAGTGCACAGCCTCTCACTGGCAGGCGTGCCACTACGGCTCCCGTGATTTGGCAGGAGCTGCGCGCCTACTCTCCAACTCCCCTGGGACTATCTAGTGCACCCGGGAATCGGTTTTGGCCGCGTGGTGATGTGTTTCGTGGAAGTAGCAGGCGTGAGTACAAGGCTGACCCCTTCCTCTTTCACAGCCTCTCACTCTCACGCATGCCACTCCGTCGCCCGTGATTTTCCGGAGTTGCGCGTCTATTGCCGAGGTTCCCCTGGGTCTAGTGCACCTGGGATTTGATTTTGGTGGCGTTGTCATGCGTTTCGTGGAAGTGGCAGGCGTGAGTACAAGGCTCACCGCCTTCTTTAGCACATGTGCCTCATAGTGCACAGCCTCTCACTCGCAGGCGTGCCACCACGGCTCCCGTGACTTGCAGGAGGTGCGCGCCTAACCCCCAACTCCCCTGGGACTATCTAGTGCACGCGGGAATCCATTTTATTCGCGTGGTGATGTGTTTCGTGGAAGTAGCAGGCGTGAGTACAAGGCTGACCCCTTCCTCTTGCACAGCCTCTCACTCTCACGCATGCCACTCCGTCGCCCGTGATTTTCCGGAGTTGGGCGTCTATTGCCGAGGTTCCCCTGGGTCTAGTGCACCTGGGATTTGATTTTGGTGGCGTTGTCATGCGTTTCGTGGAAGTGGCAGGCGTGAGTACAAGGCTCACCGCCTTCTTCAGCACATGTGCCTCATAGTGCACAGCCTCTCACTCGCAGGCGTGCCACCACGGCTCCCGTGACTTGCAGGAGGTGCGCGCCTAACCCCCAACTCCCCTGGGACTATCTAGTGCACGCGGGAATCCATTTTATTCGCGTGGTGATGTGTTTCGTGGAAGTAGCAGGCGTGAGTACAAGGCTGACCCCTTCCTCTCGCACAGCCTCTCACTCTCACGCATGCCACTCCGTCGCCCGTGATTTACCGGAGTTGCTCGTCTATTGCCGAGCTTCCCCTGGGTCTAGTGCACCTGGGATTTGATTTTGGTGGCGTTGTCATGCGTTTCGTGGAAGTGGCAGGCGTGAGTACAAGGCTCACCGCCTTCTTTAGCACATGTGCCTCATAGTGCACAGCCTCTCACTCGCAGGCGTGCCACCACGGCTCCCGTGACTTGCAGGAGGTGCGCGCCTAGCCCCCAACTCCCCTGGGACTATCTAGTGCACGCGGGAATCCATTTTATTCGCGTGGTGATGTGTTTCGTGGAAGTAGCAGGCGTGAGTACAAGGCTGACCCCTTCCTCTTGCACAGCCTCTCACTCTCACGCATGCCACTCCGTCGCCCGTGATTTTCCGGAGTTGCGCGTCTATTGCCGAGCTTCCCCTGGGTCTAGTGCACCTGGGATTTGATTTTGGTGGCGTTGTCATGCGTTTCGTGGAAGTGGCAGGCGTGAGTACAAGGCTCACCGCCTTCTTCAGCACATGTGCCTCATAGTGCACAGCCTCTCACTCGCAGGCGTGCCACCACGGCTCCCGTGACTTGCAGGAGGTGCGCGCCTAACCCCCAACTCCCCTGGGACTATCTAGTGCACGCGGGAATCCATTTTATTCGCGTGGTGATGTGTTTCGTGGAAGTAGCAGGCGTGAGTACAAGGCTGACCCCTTCCTCTCGCACAGCCTCTCACTCTCACGCATGCCACTCCGTTGCCCGTGATTTCCCGGAGTTGCGCGTCTATTGCCGAGCTTCCCCTGGGTCTAGTGCACCTGGGATTTGATTTTGGTGGCGTTGTCATGCGTTTCGTGGAAGTGGCAGGCGTGAGTACAAGGCTCACCGCCTTCTTTAGCACATGTGCCTCATAGTGCACAGCCTCTCACTCGCAGGCGTGCCACCACGGCTCCCGTGACTTGCAGGAGGTGCGCGCCTAACCCCCAACTCCCCTGGGACTATCTAGTGCACGCGGGAATCCATTTTATTCGCGTGGTGATGTGTTTCGTGAAAGTAGCAGGCGTGAGTACAAGGCTGACCCCTTCCTCTTGCACAGCTTCTCACTCTCACGCATGCCACTCCGTCGCCCGTGATTTTCCGGAGTTGCGCGTCTATTGCCGAGGTTCCCCTGGGTCTAGTGCACCTGGGATTTGATTTTGGTGGCGTTGTCATGTGTTTCGTGGAAGTGGCAGGCGTGCGTACAAGGCTCACCGCCTTCTTTACCACATGTGCCTCATAGTGCACAGCCTCTCACTCGCAGGCGTGCCACCACGGCTCCCGTGACTTGCAGGAGGTGCGCGCCTAACCCCCAACTCCCCTGGGACTATCTAGTGCACGCGGGAATCCATTTTATTCGCGTGGTGATGTGTTTCGTGGAAGTAGCAGGCGTGAGTACAAGGCTGACCCCTTCCTCTTGCACAGCTTCTCACTCTCACGCATGCCACTCCGTCGCCCGTTATTTTCCGGAGTTGCGCGTCTATTGCCGAGGTTCCCCTGGGTCTAGTGCACCTGGGATTTGATTTTGGAGGCGTTGTCATGCGTTTCGTTGAAGTGGCAGGCGTGAGTACAAGGCTCACCGCCTTCTTTACCACATGTGCCTCATAGTGCACAGCCTCTCACTCGCAGGCGTGCCACCACGGCTCCCGTGACTTGCAGGAGGTGCGCGCCTAACCCCCAACTCCTCTGGGACTATCTAGTGCACGCGGGAATCCATTTTAGCCGCGTGGTGATGTGTTTGGTGGAAGTAGCAGGAGTAAGTACAAGAGTCACCGCCTTCTTTAGCACATGTGCCTCACAGTGCACAGCCTCTCACTGGCAGGCGTGCCACTACGGCTCCCGTGATTTGGCAAGAGCTGCGCGCCTACTCTCCAACTCCCCTGGGACTATCTAGTGCACCCGGGAATCGGTTTTGGCCGCGTGGTGATGTGTTTCGTGGAAGTAGCAGGCGTGAGTACAAGGCTGACCCCTTCCTCTTGCACAGCCTCTCACTCTCACGCATGCCACTCCGTCGCCCGTGATTTTCCGGAGTTGCGCGTCTATTGCCGAGGTTCCCCTGGGTCTAGTGCACCTGGGATTTGATTTTGGAGGCGTTGTCATGCGTTTCGTGGAAGTGGCAGGCGTGAGTACAAGGCTCACCGCCTTCTTCAGCACATGTGCCTCGTAGTGCACAGCCTCTCACTCGAAGGCGTGCCACCACGGCTCCCGTGACTTGCAGGAGGTGTGCGCCTAACCCCCAGCTCCCCTGGGACTATCTAGTGCACGCGGGAATCCATTTTATTCGCGTGGTGATGTGTTTCGTGGAAGTAGCAGGCGTGAGTACAAGGCTGACCCCTTCCTCTCGCACAGCCTCTCACTCTCACGCATGCCACTCCGTCGCCCGTCATTTCCCGGAGTTGCGCGTCTATTGCCGAGCTTCCCCTGGGTCTAGTGCACCTGGGATTTGATTTTGGTGGCGTTGTCATGCGTTTCGTGGAAGTGGCAGGCGTGAGTACAAGGCTCACCGCCTTCTTTACCACACGTGCCTCATAGTGCACAGCCTCTCACTCGCAGGCGTGCCACCACGGCTCCCGTGACTTGCAGGAGGTGCGCGCCTAACCCCCAACTCCCCTGGGACTATCTAGTGCACGCGGGAATCCATTTTAGCCGCGTGGTGATGTGTTTGGTGGAGGTAGCAGGAGTAAGTACAGGAGTCACCGCCTTCTTTAGCACATGTGCCTCACAGTGCACAGCCTCTCACTGGCAGGCGTGCCACTACGGCTCCCGTGATTTGGCAGGAGCTGCGCGCCTACTCTCCAACTCCCCTGGGACTATCTAGTGCACCCGGGAATCGGTTTTGGCCGCGTGGTGATGTGTTTCGTGGAAGTAGCAGGCGTGAGTACAAGGCTGACCCCTTCCTCTTTCACAGCCTCTCACTCTCACGCATGCCACTCCGTCGCCCGTGATTTTCCGGAGTTGCGCGTCTATTGCCGAGGTTCCCCTGGGTCTAGTGCACCTGGGATTTGATTTTGGTGGCGTTGTCATGCGTTTCGTGGAAGTGGCAGGCGTGAGTACAAGGCTCACCGCCTTCTTTAGCACATGTGCCTCATAGTGCACAGCCTCTCACTCGCAGGCGTGCCACCACGGCTCCCGTGACTTGCAGGAGGTGCGCGCCTAACCCCCAACTCCCCTGGGACTATCTAGTGCACGCGGGAATCCATTTTATTCGCGTGGTGATGTGTTTCGTGGAAGTAGCAGGCGTGAGTACAAGGCTGACCCCTTCCTCTTGCACAGCCTCTCACTCTCACGCATGCCACTCCGTCGCCCGTGATTTTCCGGAGTTGGGCGTCTATTGCCGAGGTTCCCCTGGGTCTAGTGCACCTGGGATTTGATTTTGGTGGCGTTGTCATGCGTTTCGTGGAAGTGGCAGGCGTGAGTACAAGGCTCACCGCCTTCTTCAGCACATGTGCCTCATAGTGCACAGCCTCTCACTCGCAGGCGTGCCACCACGGCTCCCGTGACTTGCAGGAGGTGCGCGCCTAACCCCCAACTCCCCTGGGACTATCTAGTGCACGCGGGAATCCATTTTATTCGCGTGGTGATGTGTTTCGTGGAAGTAGCAGGCGTGAGTACAAGGCTGACCCCTTCCTCTCGCACAGCCTCTCACTCTCACGCATGCCACTCCGTCGCCCGTGATTTACCGGAGTTGCTCGTCTATTGCCGAGCTTCCCCTGGGTCTAGTGCACCTGGGATTTGATTTTGGTGGCGTTGTCATGCGTTTCGTGGAAGTGGCAGGCGTGAGTACAAGGCTCACCGCCTTCTTTAGCACATGTGCCTCATAGTGCACAGCCTCTCACTCGCAGGCGTGCCACCACGGCTCCCGTGACTTGCAGGAGGTGCGCGCCTAGCCCCCAACTCCCCTGGGACTATCTAGTGCACGCGGGAATCCATTTTATTCGCGTGGTGATGTGTTTCGTGGAAGTAGCAGGCGTGAGTACAAGGCTGACCCCTTCCTCTTGCACAGCCTCTCACTCTCACGCATGCCACTCCGTCGCCCGTGATTTTCCGGAGTTGCGCGTCTATTGCCGAGCTTCCCCTGGGTCTAGTGCACCTGGGATTTGATTTTGGTGGCGTTGTCATGCGTTTCGTGGAAGTGGCAGGCGTGAGTACAAGGCTCACCGCCTTCTTCAGCACATGTGCCTCATAGTGCACAGCCTCTCACTCGCAGGCGTGCCACCACGGCTCCCGTGACTTGCAGGAGGTGCGCGCCTAACCCCCAACTCCCCTGGGACTATCTAGTGCACGCGGGAATCCATTTTATTCGCGTGGTGATGTGTTTCGTGGAAGTAGCAGGCGTGAGTACAAGGCTGACCCCTTCCTCTCGCACAGCCTCTCACTCTCACGCATGCCACTCCGTTGCCCGTGATTTCCCGGAGTTGCGCGTCTATTGCCGAGCTTCCCCTGGGTCTAGTGCACCTGGGATTTGATTTTGGTGGCGTTGTCATGCGTTTCGTGGAAGTGGCAGGCGTGAGTACAAGGCTCACCGCCTTCTTTAGCACATGTGCCTCATAGTGCACAGCCTCTCACTCGCAGGCGTGCCACCACGGCTCCCGTGACTTGCAGGAGGTGCGCGCCTAACCCCCAACTCCCCTGGGACTATCTAGTGCACGCGGGAATCCATTTTATTCGCGTGGTGATGTGTTTCGTGAAAGTAGCAGGCGTGAGTACAAGGCTGACCCCTTCCTCTTGCACAGCTTCTCACTCTCACGCATGCCACTCCGTCGCCCGTGATTTTCCGGAGTTGCGCGTCTATTGCCGAGGTTCCCCTGGGTCTAGTGCACCTGGGATTTGATTTTGGTGGCGTTGTCATGTGTTTCGTGGAAGTGGCAGGCGTGCGTACAAGGCTCACCGCCTTCTTTACCACATGTGCCTCATAGTGCACAGCCTCTCACTCGCAGGCGTGCCACCACGGCTCCCGTGACTTGCAGGAGGTGCGCGCCTAACCCCCAACTCCCCTGGGACTATCTAGTGCACGCGGGAATCCATTTTATTCGCGTGGTGATGTGTTTCGTGGAAGTAGCAGGCGTGAGTACAAGGCTGACCCCTTCCTCTTGCACAGCTTCTCACTCTCACGCATGCCACTCCGTCGCCCGTTATTTTCCGGAGTTGCGCGTCTATTGCCGAGGTTCCCCTGGGTCTAGTGCACCTGGGATTTGATTTTGGAGGCGTTGTCATGCGTTTCGTTGAAGTGGCAGGCGTGAGTACAAGGCTCACCGCCTTCTTTACCACATGTGCCTCATAGTGCACAGCCTCTCACTCGCAGGCGTGCCACCACGGCTCCCGTGACTTGCAGGAGGTGCGCGCCTAACCCCCAACTCCTCTGGGACTATCTAGTGCACGCGGGAATCCATTTTAGCCGCGTGGTGATGTGTTTGGTGGAAGTAGCAGGAGTAAGTACAAGAGTCACCGCCTTCTTTAGCACATGTGCCTCACAGTGCACAGCCTCTCACTGGCAGGCGTGCCACTACGGCTCCCGTGATTTGGCAGGAGCTGCGCGCCTACTCTCCAACTCCCCTGGGACTATCTAGTGCACCCGGGAATCGGTTTTGGCCGCGTGGTGATGTGTTTCGTGGAAGTAGCAGGCGTGAGTACAAGGCTGACCCCTTCCTCTTGCACAGCCTCTCACTCTCACGCATGCCACTCCGTCGCCCGTGATTTTCCGGAGTTGCGCGTCTATTGCCGAGGTTCCCCTGGGTCTAGTGCACCTGGGATTTGATTTTGGAGGCGTTGTCATGCGTTTCGTGGAAGTGGCAGGCGTGAGTACAAGGCTCACCGCCTTCTTCAGCACATGTGCCTCGTAGTGCACAGCCTCTCACTCGAAGGCGTGCCACCACGGCTCCCGTGACTTGCAGGAGGTGTGCGCCTAACCCCCAGCTCCCCTGGGACTATCTAGTGCACGCGGGAATCCATTTTATTCGCGTGGTGATGTGTTTCGTGGAAGTAGCAGGCGTGAGTACAAGGCTGACCCCTTCCTCTCGCACAGCCTCTCACTCTCACGCATGCCACTCCGTCG
This sequence comes from Stylophora pistillata, assembly GCF_964205215.1. Classification (NCBI taxonomy): domain Eukaryota; kingdom Metazoa; phylum Cnidaria; class Anthozoa; order Scleractinia; family Pocilloporidae; genus Stylophora; species Stylophora pistillata. The sequence goes on along the minus strand of NW_028290829.1, from coordinate 72,659 downwards.
CCCGTGATTTCCCGGAGTTGCGCGTCTATTGCCGAGCTTCCCCTGGGTCTAGTGCACCTGGGATTTGATTTTGGTGGCGTTGTCATGCGTTTCGTGGAAGTGGCAGGCGTGAGTACAAGGCTCACCGCCTTCTTTACCACACGTGCCTCATAGTGCACAGCCTCTCACTCGCAGGCGTGCCACCACGGCTCCCGTGACTTGCAGGAGGTGCGCGCCTAACCCCCAACTCCCCTGGGACTATCTAGTGCACGCGGGAATCCATTTTAGCCGCGTGGTGATGTGTTTGGTGGAGGTAGCAGGAGTAAGTACAGGAGTCACCGCCTTCTTTAGCACATGTGCCTCACAGTGCACAGCCTCTCACTGGCAGGCGTGCCACTACGGCTCCCGTGATTTGGCAGGAGCTGCGCGCCTACTCTCCAACTCCCCTGGGACTATCTAGTGCACCCGGGAATCGGTTTTGGCCGCGTGGTGATGTGTTTCGTGGAAGTAGCAGGCGTGAGTACAAGGCTGACCCCTTCCTCTTTCACAGCCTCTCACTCTCACGCATGCCACTCCGTCGCCCGTGATTTTCCGGAGTTGCGCGTCTATTGCCGAGGTTCCCCTGGGTCTAGTGCACCTGGGATTTGATTTTGGTGGCGTTGTCATGCGTTTCGTGGAAGTGGCAGGCGTGAGTACAAGGCTCACCGCCTTCTTTAGCACATGTGCCTCATAGTGCACAGCCTCTCACTCGCAGGCGTGCCACCACGGCTCCCGTGACTTGCAGGAGGTGCGCGCCTAGCCCCCAACTCCCCTGGGACTATCTAGTGCACGCGGGAATCCATTTTATTCGCGTGGTGATGTGTTTCGTGGAAGTAGCAGGCGTGAGTACAAGGCTGACCCCTTCCTCTTGCACAGCCTCTCACTCTCACGCATGCCACTCCGTCGCCCGTGATTTTCCGGAGTTGCGCGTCTATTGCCGAGCTTCCCCTGGGTCTAGTGCACCTGGGATTTGATTTTGGTGGCGTTGTCATGCGTTTCGTGGAAGTGGCAGGCGTGAGTACAAGGCTCACCGCCTTCTTCAGCACATGTGCCTCATAGTGCACAGCCTCTCACTCGCAGGCGTGCCACCACGGCTCCCGTGACTTGCAGGAGGTGCGCGCCTAACCCCCAACTCCCCTGGGACTATCTAGTGCACGCGGGAATCCATTTTATTCGCGTGGTGATGTGTTTCGTGGAAGTAGCAGGCGTGAGTACAAGGCTGACCCCTTCCTCTCGCACAGCCTCTCACTCTCACGCATGCCACTCCGTTGCCCGTGATTTCCCGGAGTTGCGCGTCTATTGCCGAGCTTCCCCTGGGTCTAGTGCACCTGGGATTTGATTTTGGTGGCGTTGTCATGCGTTTCGTGGAAGTGGCAGGCGTGAGTACAAGGCTCACCGCCTTCTTTAGCACATGTGCCTCATAGTGCACAGCCTCTCACTCGCAGGCGTGCCACCACGGCTCCCGTGACTTGCAGGAGGTGCGCGCCTAACCCCCAACTCCCCTGGGACTATCTAGTGCACGCGGGAATCCATTTTATTCGCGTGGTGATGTGTTTCGTGAAAGTAGCAGGCGTGAGTACAAGGCTGACCCCTTCCTCTTGCACAGCTTCTCACTCTCACGCATGCCACTCCGTCGCCCGTGATTTTCCGGAGTTGCGCGTCTATTGCCGAGGTTCCCCTGGGTCTAGTGCACCTGGGATTTGATTTTGGTGGCGTTGTTATGTGTTTCGTGGAAGTGGCAGGCGTGCGTACAAGGCTCACCGCCTTCTTTACCACATGTGCCTCATAGTGCACAGCCTCTCACTCGCAGGCGTGCCACCACGGCTCCCGTGACTTGCAGGAGGTGCGCGCCTAACCCCCAACTCCCCTGGGACTATCTAGTGCACGCGGGAATCCATTTTATTCGCGTGGTGATGTGTTTCGTGGAAGTAGCAGGCGTGAGTACAAGGCTGACCCCTTCCTCTTGCACAGCTTCTCACTCTCACGCATGCCACTCCGTCGCCCGTTATTTTCCGGAGTTGCGCGTCTATTGCCGAGGTTCCCCTGGGTCTAGTGCACCTGGGATTTGATTTTGGAGGCGTTGTCATGCGTTTCGTTGAAGTGGCAGGCGTGAGTACAAGGCTCACCGCCTTCTTTACCACATGTGCCTCATAGTGCACAGCCTCTCACTCGCAGGCGTGCCACCACGGCTCCCGTGACTTGCAGGAGGTGCGCGCCTAACCCCCAACTCCTCTGGGACTATCTAGTGCACGCGGGAATCCATTTTAGCCGCGTGGTGATGTGTTTGGTGGAAGTAGCAGGAGTAAGTACAAGAGTCACCGCCTTCTTTAGCACATGTGCCTCACAGTGCACAGCCTCTCACTGGCAGGCGTGCCACTACGGCTCCCGTGATTTGGCAGGAGCTGCGCGCCTACTCTCCAACTCCCCTGGGACTATCTAGTGCACCCGGGAATCGGTTTTGGCCGCGTGGTGATGTGTTTCGTGGAAGTAGCAGGCGTGAGTACAAGGCTGACCCCTTCCTCTTGCACAGCCTCTCACTCTCACGCATGCCACTCCGTCGCCCGTGATTTTCCGGAGTTGCGCGTCTATTGCCGAGGTTCCCCTGGGTCTAGTGCACCTGGGATTTGATTTTGGAGGCGTTGTCATGCGTTTCGTGGAAGTGGCAGGCGTGAGTACAAGGCTCACCGCCTTCTTCAGCACATGTGCCTCGTAGTGCACAGCCTCTCACTCGAAGGCGTGCCACCACGGCTCCCGTGACTTGCAGGAGGTGTGCGCCTAACCCCCAGCTCCCCTGGGACTATCTAGTGCACGCGGGAATCCATTTTATTCGCGTGGTGATGTGTTTCGTGGAAGTAGCAGGCGTGAGTACAAGGCTGACCCCTTCCTCTCGCACAGCCTCTCACTCTCACGCATGCCACTCCGTCGCCCGTGATTTCCCGGAGTTGCGCGTCTATTGCCGAGCTTCCCCTGGGTCTAGTGCACCTGGGATTTGATTTTGGTGGCGTTGTCATGCGTTTCGTGGAAGTGGCAGGCGTGAGTACAAGGCTCACCGCCTTCTTTACCACACGTGCCTCATAGTGCACAGCCTCTCACTCGCAGGCGTGCCACCACGGCTCCCGTGACTTGCAGGAGGTGCGCGCCTAACCCCCAACTCCCCTGGGACTATCTAGTGCACGCGGGAATCCATTTTAGCCGCGTGGTGATGTGTTTGGTGGAGGTAGCAGGAGTAAGTACAGGAGTCACCGCCTTCTTTAGCACATGTGCCTCACAGTGCACAGCCTCTCACTGGCAGGCGTGCCACTACGGCTCCCGTGATTTGGCAGGAGCTGCGCGCCTACTCTCCAACTCCCCTGGGACTATCTAGTGCACCCGGGAATCGGTTTTGGCCGCGTGGTGATGTGTTTCGTGGAAGTAGCAGGCGTGAGTACAAGGCTGACCCCTTCCTCTTTCACAGCCTCTCACTCTCACGCATGCCACTCCGTCGCCCGTGATTTTCCGGAGTTGCGCGTCTATTGCCGAGGTTCCCCTGGGTCTAGTGCACCTGGGATTTGATTTTGGTGGCGTTGTCATGCGTTTCGTGGAAGTGGCAGGCGTGAGTACAAGGCTCACCGCCTTCTTTAGCACATGTGCCTCATAGTGCACAGCCTCTCACTCGCAGGCGTGCCACCACGGCTCCCGTGACTTGCAGGAGGTGCGCGCCTAACCCCCAACTCCCCTGGGACTATCTAGTGCACGCGGGAATCCATTTTATTCGCGTGGTGATGTGTTTCGTGGAAGTAGCAGGCGTGAGTACAAGGCTGACCCCTTCCTCTTGCACAGCCTCTCACTCTCACGCATGCCACTCCGTCGCCCGTGATTTTCCGGAGTTGGGCGTCTATTGCCGAGGTTCCCCTGGGTCTAGTGCACCTGGGATTTGATTTTGGTGGCGTTGTCATGCGTTTCGTGGAAGTGGCAGGCGTGAGTACAAGGCTCACCGCCTTCTTCAGCACATGTGCCTCATAGTGCACAGCCTCTCACTCGCAGGCGTGCCACCACGGCTCCCGTGACTTGCAGGAGGTGCGCGCCTAACCCCCAACTCCCCTGGGACTATCTAGTGCACGCGGGAATCCATTTTATTCGCGTGGTGATGTGTTTCGTGGAAGTAGCAGGCGTGAGTACAAGGCTGACCCCTTCCTCTCGCACAGCCTCTCACTCTCACGCATGCCACTCCGTCGCCCGTGATTTACCGGAGTTGCTCGTCTATTGCCGAGCTTCCCCTGGGTCTAGTGCACCTGGGATTTGATTTTGGTGGCGTTGTCATGCGTTTCGTGGAAGTGGCAGGCGTGAGTACAAGGCTCACCGCCTTCTTTAGCACATGTGCCTCATAGTGCACAGCCTCTCACTCGCAGGCGTGCCACCACGGCTCCCGTGACTTGCAGGAGGTGCGCGCCTAGCCCCCAACTCCCCTGGGACTATCTAGTGCACGCGGGAATCCATTTTATTCGCGTGGTGATGTGTTTCGTGGAAGTAGCAGGCGTGAGTACAAGGCTGACCCCTTCCTCTTGCACAGCCTCTCACTCTCACGCATGCCACTCCGTCGCCCGTGATTTTCCGGAGTTGCGCGTCTATTGCCGAGCTTCCCCTGGGTCTAGTGCACCTGGGATTTGATTTTGGTGGCGTTGTCATGCGTTTCGTGGAAGTGGCAGGCGTGAGTACAAGGCTCACCGCCTTCTTCAGCACATGTGCCTCATAGTGCACAGCCTCTCACTCGCAGGCGTGCCACCACGGCTCCCGTGACTTGCAGGAGGTGCGCGCCTAACCCCCAACTCCCCTGGGACTATCTAGTGCACGCGGGAATCCATTTTATTCGCGTGGTGATGTGTTTCGTGGAAGTAGCAGGCGTGAGTACAAGGCTGACCCCTTCCTCTCGCACAGCCTCTCACTCTCACGCATGCCACTCCGTTGCCCGTGATTTCCCGGAGTTGCGCGTCTATTGCCGAGCTTCCCCTGGGTCTAGTGCACCTGGGATTTGATTTTGGTGGCGTTGTCATGCGTTTCGTGGAAGTGGCAGGCGTGAGTACAAGGCTCACCGCCTTCTTTAGCACATGTGCCTCATAGTGCACAGCCTCTCACTCGCAGGCGTGCCACCACGGCTCCCGTGACTTGCAGGAGGTGCGCGCCTAACCCCCAACTCCCCTGGGACTATCTAGTGCACGCGGGAATCCATTTTATTCGCGTGGTGATGTGTTTCGTGAAAGTAGCAGGCGTGAGTACAAGGCTGACCCCTTCCTCTTGCACAGCTTCTCACTCTCACGCATGCCACTCCGTCGCCCGTGATTTTCCGGAGTTGCGCGTCTATTGCCGAGGTTCCCCTGGGTCTAGTGCACCTGGGATTTGATTTTGGTGGCGTTGTCATGTGTTTCGTGGAAGTGGCAGGCGTGCGTACAAGGCTCACCGCCTTCTTTACCACATGTGCCTCATAGTGCACAGCCTCTCACTCGCAGGCGTGCCACCACGGCTCCCGTGACTTGCAGGAGGTGCGCGCCTAACCCCCAACTCCCCTGGGACTATCTAGTGCACGCGGGAATCCATTTTATTCGCGTGGTGATGTGTTTCGTGGAAGTAGCAGGCGTGAGTACAAGGCTGACCCCTTCCTCTTGCACAGCTTCTCACTCTCACGCATGCCACTCCGTCGCCCGTTATTTTCCGGAGTTGCGCGTCTATTGCCGAGGTTCCCCTGGGTCTAGTGCACCTGGGATTTGATTTTGGAGGCGTTGTCATGCGTTTCGTTGAAGTGGCAGGCGTGAGTACAAGGCTCACCGCCTTCTTTACCACATGTGCCTCATAGTGCACAGCCTCTCACTCGCAGGCGTGCCACCACGGCTCCCGTGACTTGCAGGAGGTGCGCGCCTAACCCCCAACTCCTCTGGGACTATCTAGTGCACGCGGGAATCCATTTTAGCCGCGTGGTGATGTGTTTGGTGGAAGTAGCAGGAGTAAGTACAAGAGTCACCGCCTTCTTTAGCACATGTGCCTCACAGTGCACAGCCTCTCACTGGCAGGCGTGCCACTACGGCTCCCGTGATTTGGCAGGAGCTGCGCGCCTACTCTCCAACTCCCCTGGGACTATCTAGTGCACCCGGGAATCGGTTTTGGCCGCGTGGTGATGTGTTTCGTGGAAGTAGCAGGCGTGAGTACAAGGCTGACCCCTTCCTCTTGCACAGCCTCTCACTCTCACGCATGCCACTCCGTCGCCCGTGATTTTCCGGAGTTGCGCGTCTATTGCCGAGGTTCCCCTGGGTCTAGTGCACCTGGGATTTGATTTTGGAGGCGTTGTCATGCGTTTCGTGGAAGTGGCAGGCGTGAGTACAAGGCTCACCGCCTTCTTCAGCACATGTGCCTCGTAGTGCACAGCCTCTCACTCGAAGGCGTGCCACCACGGCTCCCGTGACTTGCAGGAGGTGTGCGCCTAACCCCCAGCTCCCCTGGGACTATCTAGTGCACGCGGGAATCCATTTTATTCGCGTGGTGATGTGTTTCGTGGAAGTAGCAGGCGTGAGTACAAGGCTGACCCCTTCCTCTCGCACAGCCTCTCACTCTCACGCATGCCACTCCGTCGCCCGTGATTTCCCGGAGTTGCGCGTCTATTGCCGAGCTTCCCCTGGGTCTAGTGCACCTGGGATTTGATTTTGGTGGCGTTGTCATGCGTTTCGTGGAAGTGGCAGGCGTGAGTACAAGGCTCACCGCCTTCTTTACCACACGTGCCTCATAGTGCACAGCCTCTCACTCGCAGGCGTGCCACCACGGCTCCCGTGACTTGCAGGAGGTGCGCGCCTAACCCCCAACTCCCCTGGGACTATCTAGTGCACGCGGGAATCCATTTTAGCCGCGTGGTGATGTGTTTGGTGGAGGTAGCAGGAGTAAGTACAGGAGTCACCGCCTTCTTTAGCACATGTGCCTCACAGTGCACAGCCTCTCACTGGCAGGCGTGCCACTACGGCTCCCGTGATTTGGCAGGAGCTGCGCGCCTACTCTCCAACTCCCCTGGGACTATCTAGTGCACCCGGGAATCGGTTTTGGCCGCGTGGTGATGTGTTTCGTGGAAGTAGCAGGCGTGAGTACAAGGCTGACCCCTTCCTCTTTCACAGCCTCTCACTCTCACGCATGCCACTCCGTCGCCCGTGATTTTCCGGAGTTGCGCGTCTATTGCCGAGGTTCCCCTGGGTCTAGTGCACCTGGGATTTGATTTTGGTGGCGTTGTCATGCGTTTCGTGGAAGTGGCAGGCGTGAGTACAAGGCTCACCGCCTTCTTTAGCACATGTGCCTCATAGTGCACAGCCTCTCACTCGCAGGCGTGCCACCACGGCTCCCGTGACTTGCAGGAGGTGCGCGCCTAACCCCCAACTCCCCTGGGACTATCTAGTGCACGCGGGAATCCATTTTATTCGCGTGGTGATGTGTTTCGTGGAAGTAGCAGGCGTGAGTACAAGGCTGACCCCTTCCTCTTGCACAGCCTCTCACTCTCACGCATGCCACTCCGTCGCCCGTGATTTTCCGGAGTTGGGCGTCTATTGCCGAGGTTCCCCTGGGTCTAGTGCACCTGGGATTTGATTTTGGTGGCGTTGTCATGCGTTTCGTGGAAGTGGCAGGCGTGAGTACAAGGCTCACCGCCTTCTTCAGCACATGTGCCTCATAGTGCACAGCCTCTCACTCGCAGGCGTGCCACCACGGCTCCCGTGACTTGCAGGAGGTGCGCGCCTAACCCCCAACTCCCCTGGGACTATCTAGTGCACGCGGGAATCCATTTTATTCGCGTGGTGATGTGTTTCGTGGAAGTAGCAGGCGTGAGTACAAGGCTGACCCCTTCCTCTCGCACAGCCTCTCACTCTCACGCATGCCACTCCGTCGCCCGTGATTTACCGGAGTTGCTCGTCTATTGCCGAGCTTCCCCTGGGTCTAGTGCACCTGGGATTTGATTTTGGTGGCGTTGTCATGCGTTTCGTGGAAGTGGCAGGCGTGAGTACAAGGCTCACCGCCTTCTTTAGCACATGTGCCTCATAGTGCACAGCCTCTCACTCGCAGGCGTGCCACCACGGCTCCCGTGACTTGCAGGAGGTGCGCGCCTAGCCCCCAACTCCCCTGGGACTATCTAGTGCACGCGGGAATCCATTTTATTCGCGTGGTGATGTGTTTCGTGGAAGTAGCAGGCGTGAGTACAAGGCTGACCCCTTCCTCTTGCACAGCCTCTCACTCTCACGCATGCCACTCCGTCGCCCGTGATTTTCCGGAGTTGCGCGTCTATTGCCGAGCTTCCCCTGGGTCTAGTGCACCTGGGATTTGATTTTGGTGGCGTTGTCATGCGTTTCGTGGAAGTGGCAGGCGTGAGTACAAGGCTCACCGCCTTCTTCAGCACATGTGCCTCATAGTGCACAGCCTCTCACTCGCAGGCGTGCCACCACGGCTCCCGTGACTTGCAGGAGGTGCGCGCCTAACCCCCAACTCCCCTGGGACTATCTAGTGCACGCGGGAATCCATTTTATTCGCGTGGTGATGTGTTTCGTGGAAGTAGCAGGCGTGAGTACAAGGCTGACCCCTTCCTCTCGCACAGCCTCTCACTCTCACGCATGCCACTCCGTTGCCCGTGATTTCCCGGAGTTGCGCGTCTATTGCCGAGCTTCCCCTGGGTCTAGTGCACCTGGGATTTGATTTTGGTGGCGTTGTCATGCGTTTCGTGGAAGTGGCAGGCGTGAGTACAAGGCTCACCGCCTTCTTTAGCACATGTGCCTCATAGTGCACAGCCTCTCACTCGCAGGCGTGCCACCACGGCTCCCGTGACTTGCAGGAGGTGCGCGCCTAACCCCCAACTCCCCTGGGACTATCTAGTGCACGCGGGAATCCATTTTATTCGCGTGGTGATGTGTTTCGTGAAAGTAGCAGGCGTGAGTACAAGGCTGACCCCTTCCTCTTGCACAGCTTCTCACTCTCACGCATGCCACTCCGTCGCCCGTGATTTTCCGGAGTTGCGCGTCTATTGCCGAGGTTCCCCTGGGTCTAGTGCACCTGGGATTTGATTTTGGTGGCGTTGTCATGTGTTTCGTGGAAGTGGCAGGCGTGCGTACAAGGCTCACCGCCTTCTTTACCACATGTGCCTCATAGTGCACAGCCTCTCACTCGCAGGCGTGCCACCACGGCTCCCGTGACTTGCAGGAGGTGCGCGCCTAACCCCCAACTCCCCTGGGACTATCTAGTGCACGCGGGAATCCATTTTATTCGCGTGGTGATGTGTTTCGTGGAAGTAGCAGGCGTGAGTACAAGGCTGACCCCTTCCTCTTGCACAGCTTCTCACTCTCACGCATGCCACTCCGTCGCCCGTTATTTTCCGGAGTTGCGCGTCTATTGCCGAGGTTCCCCTGGGTCTAGTGCACCTGGGATTTGATTTTGGAGGCGTTGTCATGCGTTTCGTTGAAGTGGCAGGCGTGAGTACAAGGCTCACCGCCTTCTTTACCACATGTGCCTCATAGTGCACAGCCTCTCACTCGCAGGCGTGCCACCACGGCTCCCGTGACTTGCAGGAGGTGCGCGCCTAACCCCCAACTCCTCTGGGACTATCTAGTGCACGCGGGAATCCATTTTAGCCGCGTGGTGATGTGTTTGGTGGAAGTAGCAGGAGTAAGTACAAGAGTCACCGCCTTCTTTAGCACATGTGCCTCACAGTGCACAGCCTCTCACTGGCAGGCGTGCCACTACGGCTCCCGTGATTTGGCAGGAGCTGCGCGCCTACTCTCCAACTCCCCTGGGACTATCTAGTGCACCCGGGAATCGGTTTTGGCCGCGTGGTGATGTGTTTCGTGGAAGTAGCAGGCGTGAGTACAAGGCTGACCCCTTCCTCTTGCACAGCCTCTCACTCTCACGCATGCCACTCCGTCGCCCGTGATTTTCCGGAGTTGCGCGTCTATTGCCGAGGTTCCCCTGGGTCTAGTGCACCTGGGATTTGATTTTGGAGGCGTTGTCATGCGTTTCGTGGAAGTGGCAGGCGTGAGTACAAGGCTCACCGCCTTCTTCAGCACATGTGCCTCGTAGTGCACAGCCTCTCACTCGAAGGCGTGCCACCACGGCTCCCGTGACTTGCAGGAGGTGTGCGCCTAACCCCCAGCTCCCCTGGGACTATCTAGTGCACGCGGGAATCCATTTTATTCGCGTGGTGATGTGTTTCGTGGAAGTAGCAGGCGTGAGTACAAGGCTGACCCCTTCCTCTCGCACAGCCTCTCACTCTCACGCATGCCACTCCGTCGCCCGTGATTTCCCGGAGTTGCGCGTCTATTGCCGAGCTTCCCCTGGGTCTAGTGCACCTGGGATTTGATTTTGGTGGCGTTGTCATGCGTTTCGTGGAAGTGGCAGGCGTGAGTACAAGGCTCACCGCCTCCTTTACCACACGTGCCTCATAGTGCACAGCCTCTCACTCGCAGGCGTGCCACCACGGCTCCCGTGACTTGCAGGAGGTGCGCGCCTAACCCCCAACTCCCCTGGGACTATCTAGTGCACGCGGGAATCCATTTTAGCCGCGTGGTGATGTGTTTGGTGGAGGTAGCAGGAGTAAGTACAGGAGTCACCGCCTTCTTTAGCACATGTGCCTCACAGTGCACAGCCTCTCACTGGCAGGCGTGCCACTACGGCTCCCGTGATTTGGCAGGAGCTGCGCGCCTACTCTCCAACTCCCCTGGGACTATCTAGTGCACCCGGGAATCGGTTTTGGCCGCGTGGTGATGTGTTTCGTGGAAGTAGCAGGCGTGAGTACAAGGCTGACCCCTTCCTCTTTCACAGCCTCTCACTCTCACGCATGCCACTCCGTCGCCCGTGATTTTCCGGAGTTGCGCGTCTATTGCCGAGGTTCCCCTGGGTCTAGTGCACCTGGGATTTGATTTTGGTGGCGTTGTCATGCGTTTCGTGGAAGTGGCAGGCGTGAGTACAAGGCTCACCGCCTTCTTTAGCACATGTGCCTCATAGTGCACAGCCTCTCACTCGCAGGCGTGCCACCACGGCTCCCGTGACTTGCAGGAGGTGCGCGCCTAACCCCCAACTCCCCTGGGACTATCTAGTGCACGCGGGAATCCATTTTATTCGCGTGGTGATGTGTTTCGTGGAAGTAGCAGGCGTGAGTACAAGGCTGACCCCTTCCTCTTGCACAGCCTCTCACTCTCACGCATGCCACTCCGTCGCCCGTGATTTTCCGGAGTTGGGCGTCTATTGCCGAGGTTCCCCTGGGTCTAGTGCACCTGGGATTTGATTTTGGTGGCGTTGTCATGCGTTTCGTGGAAGTGGCAGGCGTGAGTACAAGGCTCACCGCCTTCTTCAGCACATGTGCCTCATAGTGCACAGCCTCTCACTCGCAGGCGTGCCACCACGGCTCCCGTGACTTGCAGGAGGTGCGCGCCTAACCCCCAACTCCCCTGGGACTATCTAGTGCACGCGGGAATCCATTTTATTCGCGTGGTGATGTGTTTCGTGGAAGTAGCAGGCGTGAGTACAAGGCTGACCCCTTCCTCTCGCACAGCCTCTCACTCTCACGCATGCCACTCCGTCGCCCGTGATTTACCGGAGTTGCTCGTCTATTGCCGAGCTTCCCCTGGGTCTAGTGCACCTGGGATTTGATTTTGGTGGCGTTGTCATGCGTTTCGTGGAAGTGGCAGGCGTGAGTACAAGGCTCACCGCCTTCTTTAGCACATGTGCCTCATAGTGCACAGCCTCTCACTCGCAGGCGTGCCACCACGGCTCCCGTGACTTGCAGGAGGTGCGCGCCTAGCCCCCAACTCCCCTGGGACTATCTAGTGCACGCGGGAATCCATTTTATTCGCGTGGTGATGTGTTTCGTGGAAGTAGCAGGCGTGAGTACAAGGCTGACCCCTTCCTCTTGCACAGCCTCTCACTCTCACGCATGCCACTCCGTCGCCCGTGATTTTCCGGAGTTGCGCGTCTATTGCCGAGCTTCCCCTGGGTCTAGTGCACCTGGGATTTGATTTTGGTGGCGTTGTCATGCGTTTCGTGGAAGTGGCAGGCGTGAGTACAAGGCTCACCGCCTTCTTCAGCACATGTGCCTCATAGTGCACAGCCTCTCACTCGCAGGCGTGCCACCACGGCTCCCGTGACTTGCAGGAGGTGCGCGCCTAACCCCCAACTCCCCTGGGACTATCTAGTGCACGCGGGAATCCATTTTATTCGCGTGGTGATGTGTTTCGTGGAAGTAGCAGGCGTGAGTACAAGGCTGACCCCTTCCTCTCGCACAGCCTCTCACTCTCACGCATGCCACTCCGTTGCCCGTGATTTCCCGGAGTTGCGCGTCTATTGCCGAGCTTCCCCTGGGTCTAGTGCACCTGGGATTTGATTTTGGTGGCGTTGTCATGCGTTTCGTGGAAGTGGCAGGCGTGAGTACAAGGCTCACCGCCTTCTTTAGCACATGTGCCTCATAGTGCACAGCCTCTCACTCGCAGGCGTGCCACCACGGCTCCCGTGACTTGCAGGAGGTGCGCGCCTAACCCCCAACTCCCCTGGGACTATCTAGTGCACGCGGGAATCCATTTTATTCGCGTGGTGATGTGTTTCGTGAAAGTAGCAGGCGTGAGTACAAGGCTGACCCCTTCCTCTTGCACAGCTTCTCACTCTCACGCATGCCACTCCGTCGCCCGTGATTTTCCGGAGTTGCGCGTCTATTGCCGAGGTTCCCCTGGGTCTAGTGCACCTGGGATTTGATTTTGGTGGCGTTGTCATGTGTTTCGTGGAAGTGGCAGGCGTGCGTACAAGGCTCACCGCCTTCTTTACCACATGTGCCTCATAGTGCACAGCCTCTCACTCGCAGGCGTGCCACCACGGCTCCCGTGACTTGCAGGAGGTGCGCGCCTAACCCCCAACTCCCCTGGGACTATCTAGTGCACGCGGGAATCCATTTTATTCGCGTGGTGATGTGTTTCGTGGAAGTAGCAGGCGTGAGTACAAGGCTGACCCCTTCCTCTTGCACAGCTTCTCACTCTCACGCATGCCACTCCGTCGCCCGTTATTTTCCGGAGTTGCGCGTCTATTGCCGAGGTTCCCCTGGGTCTAGTGCACCTGGGATTTGATTTTGGAGGCGTTGTCATGCGTTTCGTTGAAGTGGCAGGCGTGAGTACAAGGCTCACCGCCTTCTTTACCACATGTGCCTCATAGTGCACAGCCTCTCACTCGCAGGCGTGCCACCACGGCTCCCGTGACTTGCAGGAGGTGCGCGCCTAACCCCCAACTCCTCTGGGACTATCTAGTGCACGCGGGAATCCATTTTAGCCGCGTGGTGATGTGTTTGGTGGAAGTAGCAGGAGTAAGTACAAGAGTCACCGCCTTCTTTAGCACATGTGCCTCACAGTGCACAGCCTCTCACTGGCAGGCGTGCCACTACGGCTCCCGTGATTTGGCAGGAGCTGCGCGCCTACTCTCCAACTCCCCTGGGACTATCTAGTGCACCCGGGAATCGGTTTTGGCCGCGTGGTGATGTGTTTCGTGGAAGTAGCAGGCGTGAGTACAAGGCTGACCCCTTCCTCTTGCACAGCCTCTCACTCTCACGCATGCCACTCCGTCGCCCGTGATTTTCCGGAGTTGCGCGTCTATTGCCGAGGTTCCCCTGGGTCTAGTGCACCTGAGATTTGATTTTGGAGGCGTTGTCATGCGTTTCGTGGAAGTGGCAGGCGTGAGTACAAGGCTCACCGCCTTCTTCAGCACATGTGCCTCGTAGTGCACAGCCTCTCACTCGAAGGCGTGCCACCACGGCTCCCGTGACTTGCAGGAGGTGTGCGCCTAACCCCCAGCTCCCCTGGGACTATCTAGTGCACGCGGGAATCCATTTTATTCGCGTGGTGATGTGTTTCGTGGAAGTAGCAGGCGTGAGTACAAGGCTGACCCCTTCCTCTCGCACAGCCTCTCACTCTCACGCATGCCACTCCGTCGCCCGTGATTTCCCGGAGTTGCGCGTCTATTGCCGAGCTTCCCCTGGGTCTAGTGCACCTGGGATTTGATTTTGGTGGCGTTGTCATGCGTTTCGTGGAAGTGGCAGGCGTGAGTACAAGGCTCACCGCCTTCTTTACCACACGTGCCTCATAGTGCACAGCCTCTCACTCGCAGGCGTGCCACCACGGCTCCCGTGACTTGCAGGAGGTGCGCGCCTAACCCCCAACTCCCCTGGGACTATCTAGTGCACGCGGGAATCCATTTTAGCCGCGTGGTGATGTGTTTGGTGGAGGTAGCAGGAGTAAGTACAGGAGTCACCGCCTTCTTTAGCACATGTGCCTCACAGTGCACAGCCTCTCACTGGCAGGCGTGCCACTACGGCTCCCGTGATTTGGCAGGAGCTGCGCGCCTACTCTCCAACTCCCCTGGGACTATCTAGTGCACCCGGGAATCGGTTTTGGCCGCGTGGTGATGTGTTTCGTGGAAGTAGCAGGCGTGAGTACAAGGCTGACCCCTTCCTCTTTCACAGCCTCTCACTCTCACGCATGCCACTCCGTCGCCCGTGATTTTCCGGAGTTGCGCGTCTATTGCCGAGGTTCCCCTGGGTCTAGTGCACCTGGGATTTGATTTTGGTGGCGTTGTCATGCGTTTCGTGGAAGTGGCAGGCGTGAGTACAAGGCTCACCGCCTTCTTTAGCACATGTGCCTCATAGTGCACAGCCTCTCACTCGCAGGCGTGCCACCACGGCTCCCGTGACTTGCAGGAGGTGCGCGCCTAACCCCCAACTCCCCTGGGACTATCTAGTGCACGCGGGAATCCATTTTATTCGCGTGGTGATGTGTTTCGTGGAAGTAGCAGGCGTGAGTACAAGGCTGACCCCTTCCTCTTGCACAGCCTCTCACTCTCACGCATGCCACTCCGTCGCCCGTGATTTTCCGGAGTTGGGCGTCTATTGCCGAGGTTCCCCTGGGTCTAGTGCACCTGGGATTTGATTTTGGTGGCGTTGTCATGCGTTTCGTGGAAGTGGCAGGCGTGAGTACAAGGCTCACCGCCTTCTTCAGCACATGTGCCTCATAGTGCACAGCCTCTCACTCGCAGGCGTGCCACCACGGCTCCCGTGACTTGCAGGAGGTGCGCGCCTAACCCCCAACTACCCTGGGACTATCTAGTGCACGCGGGAATCCATTTTATTCGCGTGGTGATGTGTTTCGTGGAAGTAGCAGGCGTGAGTACAAGGCTGACCCCTTCCTCTCGCACAGCCTCTCACTCTCACGCATGCCACTCCGTCGCCCGTGATTTACCGGAGTTGCTCGTCTATTGCCGAGCTTCCCCTGGGTCTAGTGCACCTGGGATTTGATTTTGGTGGCGTTGTCATGCGTTTCGTGGAAGTGGCAGGCGTGAGTACAAGGCTCACCGCCTTCTTTAGCACATGTGCCTCATAGTGCACAGCCTCTCACTCGCAGGCGTGCCACCACGGCTCCCGTGACTTGCAGGAGGTGCGCGCCTAGCCCCCAACTCCCCTGGGACTATCTAGTGCACGCGGGAATCCATTTTATTCGCGTGGTGATGTGTTTCGTGGAAGTAGCAGGCGTGAGTACAAGGCTGACCCCTTCCTCTTGCACAGCCTCTCACTCTCACGCATGCCACTCCGTCGCCCGTGATTTTCCGGAGTTGCGCGTCTATTGCCGAGCTTCCCCTGGGTCTAGTGCACCTGGGATTTGATTTTGGTGGCGTTGTCATGCGTTTCGTGGAAGTGGCAGGCGTGAGTACAAGGCTCACCGCCTTCTTCAGCACATGTGCCTCATAGTGCACAGCCTCTCACTCGCAGGCGTGCCACCACGGCTCCCGTGACTTGCAGGAGGTGCGCGCCTAACCCCCAACTCCCCTGGGACTATCTAGTGCACGCGGGAATCCATTTTATTCGCGTGGTGATTTGTTTCGTGGAAGTAGCAGGCGTGAGTACAAGGCTGACCCCTTCCTCTCGCACAGCCTCTCACTCTCACGCATGCCACTCCGTTGCCCGTGATTTCCCGGAGTTGCGCGTCTATTGCCGAGCTTCCCCTGGGTCTAGTGCACCTGGGATTTGATTTTGGTGGCGTTGTCATGCGTTTCGTGGAAGTGGCAGGCGTGAGTACAAGGCTCACCGCCTTCTTTAGCACATGTGCCTCATAGTGCACAGCCTCTCACTCGCAGGCGTGCCACCACGGCTCCCGTGACTTGCAGGAGGTGCGCGCCTAACCCCCAACTCCCCTGGGACTATCTAGTGCACGCGGGAATCCATTTTATTCGCGTGGTGATGTGTTTCGTGAAAGTAGCAGGCGTGAGTACAAGGCTGACCCCTTCCTCTTGCACAGCTTCTCACTCTCACGCATGCCACTCCGTCGCCCGTGATTTTCCGGAGTTGCGCGTCTATTGCCGAGGTTCCCCTGGGTCTAGTGCACCTGGGATTTGATTTTGGTGGCGTTGTCATGCGTCTCGTGGAAGTGGCAGGCGTGCGTACAAGGCTCACCGCCTTCTTTACCACATGTGCCTCATAGTGCACAGCCTCTCACTCGCAGGCGTGCCACCACGGCTCCCGTGACTTGCAGGAGGTGCGCGCCTAACCCCCAACTCCCCTGGGACTATCTAGTGCACGCGGGAATCCATTTTATTCGCGTGGTGATGTGTTTCGTGGAAGTAGCAGGCGTGAGTACAAGGCTGACCCCTTCCTCTTGAACAGCTTCTCACTCTCACGCATGCCACTCCGTCGCCCGTTATTTTCCGGAGTTGCGCGTCTATTGCCGAGGTTCCCCTGGGTCTAGTGCACCTGGGATTTGATTTTGGAGGCGTTGTCATGCGTTTCGTTGAAGTGGCAGGCGTGAGTACAAGGCTCACCGCCTTCTTTACCACATGTGCCTCATAGTGCACAGCCTCTCACTCGCAGGCGTGCCACCACGGCTCCCGTGACTTGCAGGAGGTGCGCGCCTAACCCCCAACTCCTCTGGGACTATCTAGTGCACGCGGGAATCCATTTTAGCCGCGTGGTGATGTGTTTGGTGGAAGTAGCAGGAGTAAGTACAAGAGTCACCGCCTTCTTTAGCACATGTGCCTCACAGTGCACAGCCTCTCACTGGCAGGCGTGCCACTACGGCTCCCGTGATTTGGCAGGAGCTGCGCGCCTACTCTCCAACTCCCCTGGGACTATCTAGTGCACCCGGGAATCGGTTTTGGCCGCGTGGTGATGTGTTTCGTGGAAGTAGCAGGCGTGAGTACAAGGCTGACCCCTTCCTCTTGCACAGCCTCTCACTCTCACGCATGCCACTCCGTCGCCCGTGATTTTCCGGAGTTGCGCGTCTATTGCCGAGGTTCCCCTGGGTCTAGTGCACCTGGGATTTGATTTCGGAGGCGTTGTCATGCGTTTCGTGGAAGTGGCAGGCGTGAGTACAAGGCTCACCGCCTTCTTCAGCACATGTGCCTCGTAGTGCACAGCCTCTCACTCGAAGGCGTGCCACCACGGCTCCCGTGACTTGCAGGAGGTGTGCGCCTAACCCCCAGCTCCCCTGGGACTATCTAGTGCACGCGGGAATCCATTTTATTCGCGTGGTGATGTGTTTCGTGGAAGTAGCAGGCGTGAGTACAAGGCTGACCCCTTCCTCTCGCACAGCCTCTCACTCTCACGCATGCCACTCCGTCGCCCGTGATTTCCCGGAGTTGCGCGTCTATTGCCGAGCTTCCCCTGGGTCTAGTGCACCTGGGATTTGATTTTGGTGGCGTTGTCATGCGTTTCGTGGAAGTGGCAGGCGTGAGTACAAGGCTCACCGCCTTCTTTACCACACGTGCCTCATAGTGCACAGCCTCTCACTCGCAGGCGTGCCACCACGGCTCCCGTGACTTGCAGGAGGTGCGCGCCTAACCCCCAACTCCCCTGGGACTATCTAGTGCACGCGGGAATCCATTTTAGCCGCGTGGTGATGTGTTTGGTGGAGGTAGCAGGAGTAAGTACAGGAGTCACCGCCTTCTTTAGCACATGTGCCTCACAGTGCACAGCCTCTCACTGGCAGGCGTGCCACTACGGCTCCCGTGATTTGGCAGGAGCTGCGCGCCTACTCTCCAACTCCCCTGGGACTATCTAGTGCACCCGGGAATCGGTTTTGGCCGCGTGGTGATGTGTTTCGTGGAAGTAGCAGGCGTGAGTACAAGGCTGACCCCTTCCTCTTTCACAGCCTCTCACTCTCACGCATGCCACTCCGTCGCCCGTGATTTTCCGGAGTTGCGCGTCTATTGCCGAGGTTCCCCTGGGTCTAGTGCACCTGGGATTTGATTTTGGTGGCGTTGTCATGCGTTTCGTGGAAGTGGCAGGCGTGAGTACAAGGCTCACCGCCTTCTTTAGCACATGTGCCTCATAGTGCACAGCCTCTCACTCGCAGGCGTGCCACCACGGCTCCCGTGACTTGCAGGAGGTGCGCGCCTAACCCCCAACTCCCCTGGGACTATCTAGTGCACGCGGGAATCCATTTTATTCGCGTGGTGATGTGTTTCGTGGAAGTAGCAGGCGTGAGTACAAGGCTGACCCCTTCCTCTTGCACAGCCTCTCACTCTCACGCATGCCACTCCGTCGCCCGTGATTTTCCGGAGTTGGGCGTCTATTGCCGAGGTTCCCCTGGGTCTAGTGCACCTGGGATTTGATTTTGGTGGCGTTGTCATGCGTTTCGTGGAAGTGGCAGGCGTGAGTACAAGGCTCACCGCCTTCTTCAGCACATGTGCCTCATAGTGCACAGCCTCTCACTCGCAGGCGTGCCACCACGGCTCCCGTGACTTGCAGGAGGTGCGCGCCTAACCCCCAACTCCCCTGGGACTATCTAGTGCACGCGGGAATCCATTTTATTCGCGTGGTGATGTGTTTCGTGGAAGTAGCAGGCGTGAGTACAAGGCTGACCCCTTCCTCTCGCACAGCCTCTCACTCTCACGCATGCCACTCCGTCGCCCGTGATTTACCGGAGTTGCTCGTCTATTGCCGAGCTTCCCCTGGGTCTAGTGCACCTGGGATTTGATTTTGGTGGCGTTGTCATGCGTTTCGTGGAAGTGGCAGGCGTGAGTACAAGGCTCACCGCCTTCTTTAGCACATGTGCCTCATAGTGCACAGCCTCTCACTCGCAGGCGTGCCACCACGGCTCCCGTGACTTGCAGGAGGTGCGCGCCTAGCCCCCAACTCCCCTGGGACTATCTAGTGCACGCGGGAATCCATTTTATTCGCGTGGTGATGTGTTTCGTGGAAGTAGCAGGCGTGAGTACAAGGCTGACCCCTTCCTCTTGCACAGCCTCTCACTCTCACGCATGCCACTCCGTCGCCCGTGATTTTCCGGAGTTGCGCGTCTATTGCCGAGCTTCCCCTGGGTCTAGTGCACCTGGGATTTGATTTTGGTGGCGTTGTCATGCGTTTCGTGGAAGTGGCAGGCGTGAGTACAAGGCTCACCGCCTTCTTCAGCACATGTGCCTCATAGTGCACAGCCTCTCACTCGCAGGCGTGCCACCACGGCTCCCGTGACTTGCAGGAGGTGCGCGCCTAACCCCCAACTCCCCTGGGACTATCTAGTGCACGCGGGAATCCATTTTATTCGCGTGGTGATGTGTTTCGTGGAAGTAGCAGGCGTGAGTACAAGGCTGACCCCTTCCTCTCGCACAGCCTCTCACTCTCACGCATGCCACTCCGTTGCCCGTGATTTCCCGGAGTTGCGCGTCTATTGCCGAGCTTCCCCTGGGTCTAGTGCACCTGGGATTTGATTTTGGTGGCGTTGTCATGCGTTTCGTGGAAGTGGCAGGCGTGAGTACAAGGCTCACCGCCTTCTTTAGCACATGTGCCTCATAGTGCACAGCCTCTCACTCGCAGGCGTGCCACCACGGCTCCCGTGACTTGCAGGAGGTGCGCGCCTAACCCCCAACTCCCCTGGGACTATCTAGTGCACGCGGGAATCCATTTTATTCGCGTGGTGATGTGTTTCGTGAAAGTAGCAGGCGTGAGTACAAGGCTGACCCCTTCCTCTTGCACAGCTTCTCACTCTCACGCATGCCACTCCGTCGCCCGTGATTTTCCGGAGTTGCGCGTCTATTGCCGAGGTTCCCCTGGGTCTAGTGCACCTGGGATTTGATTTTGGTGGCGTTGTCATGTGTTTCGTGGAAGTGGCAGGCGTGCGTACAAGGCTCACCGCCTTCTTTACCACATGTGCCTCATAGTGCACAGCCTCTCACTCGCAGGCGTGCCACCACGGCTCCCGTGACTTGCAGGAGGTGCGCGCCTAACCCCCAACTCCCCTGGGACTATCTAGTGCACGCGGGAATCCATTTTATTCGCGTGGTGATGTGTTTCGTGGAAGTAGCAGGCGTGAGTACAAGGCTGACCCCTTCCTCTTGCACAGCTTCTCACTCTCACGCATGCCACTCCGTCGCCCGTTATTTTCCGGAGTTGCGCGTCTATTGCCGAGGTTCCCCTGGGTCTAGTGCACCTGGGATTTGATTTTGGAGGCGTTGTCATGCGTTTCGTTGAAGTGGCAGGCGTGAGTACAAGGCTCACCGCCTTCTTTACCACATGTGCCTCATAGTGCACAGCCTCTCACTCGCAGGCGTGCCACCACGGCTCCCGTGACTTGCAGGAGGTGCGCGCCTAACCCCCAACTCCTCTGGGACTATCTAGTGCACGCGGGAATCCATTTTAGCCGCGTGGTGATGTGTTTGGTGGAAGTAGCAGGAGTAAGTACAAGAGTCACCGCCTTCTTTAGCACATGTGCCTCACAGTGCACAGCCTCTCACTGGCAGGCGTGCCACTACGGCTCCCGTGATTTGGCAGGAGCTGCGCGCCTACTCTCCAACTCCCCTGGGACTATCTAGTGCACCCGGGAATCGGTTTTGGCCGCGTGGTGATGTGTTTCGTGGAAGTAGCAGGCGTGAGTACAAGGCTGACCCCTTCCTCTTGCACAGCCTCTCACTCTCACGCATGCCACTCCGTCGCCCGTGATTTTCCGGAGTTGCGCGTCTATTGCCGAGGTTCCCCTGGGTCTAGTGCACCTGGGATTTGATTTTGGAGGCGTTGTCATGCGTTTCGTGGAAGTGGCAGGCGTGAGTACAAGGCTCACCGCCTTCTTCAGCACATGTGCCTCGTAGTGCACAGCCTCTCACTCGAAGGCGTGCCACCACGGCTCCCGTGACTTGCAGGAGGTGTGCGCCTAACCCCCAGCTCCCCTGGGACTATCTAGTGCACGCGGGAATCCATTTTATTCGCGTGGTGATGTGTTTCGTGGAAGTAGCAGGCGTGAGTACAAGGCTGACCCCTTCCTCTCGCACAGCCTCTCACTCTCACGCATGCCACTCCGTCGCCCGTGATTTCCCGGAGTTGCGCGTCTATTGCCGAGCTTCCCCTGGGTCTAGTGCACCTGGGATTTGATTTTGGTGGCGTTGTCATGCGTTTCGTGGAAGTGGCAGGCGTGAGTACAAGGCTCACCGCCTTCTTTACCACACGTGCCTCATAGTGCACAGCCTCTCACTCGCAGGCGTGCCACCACGGCTCCCGTGACTTGCAGGAGGTGCGCGCCTAACCCCCAACTCCCCTGGGACTATCTAGTGCACGCGGGAATCCATTTTAGCCGCGTGGTGATGTGTTTGGTGGAGGTAGCAGGAGTAAGTACAGGAGTCACCGCCTTCTTTAGCACATGTGCCTCACAGTGCACAGCCTCTCACTGGCAGGCGTGCCACTACGGCTCCCGTGATTTGGCAGGAGCTGCGCGCCTACTCTCCAACTCCCCTGGGACTATCTAGTGCACCCGGGAATCGGTTTTGGCCGCGTGGTGATGTGTTTCGTGGAAGTAGCAGGCGTGAGTACAAGGCTGACCCCTTCCTCTTTCACAGCCTCTCACTCTCACGCATGCCACTCCGTCGCCCGTGATTTTCCGGAGTTGCGCGTCTATTGCCGAGGTTCCCCTGGGTCTAGTGCACCTGGGATTTGATTTTGGTGGCGTTGTCATGCGTTTCGTGGAAGTGGCAGGCGTGAGTACAAGGCTCACCGCCTTCTTTAGCACATGTGCCTCATAGTGCACAGCCTCTCACTCGCAGGCGTGCCACCACGGCTCCCGTGACTTGCAGGAGGTGCGCGCCTAACCCCCAACTCCCCTGGGACTATCTAGTGCACGCGGGAATCCATTTTATTCGCGTGGTGATGTGTTTCGTGGAAGTAGCAGGCGTGAGTACAAGGCTGACCCCTTCCTCTTGCACAGCCTCTCACTCTCACGCATGCCACTCCGTCGCCCGTGATTTTCCGGAGTTGAGCGTCTATTGCCGAGGTTCCCCTGGGTCTAGTGCACCTGGGATTTGATTTTGGTGGCGTTGTCATGCGTTTCGTGGAAGTGGCAGGCGTGAGTACAAGGCTCACCGCCTTCTTCAGCACATGTGCCTCATAGTGCACAGCCTCTCACTCGCAGGCGTGCCACCACGGCTCCCGTGACTTGCAGGAGGTGCGCGCCTAACCCCCAACTCCCCTGGGACTATCTAGTGCACGCGGGAATCCATTTTATTCGCGTGGTGATGTGTTTCGTGGAAGTAGCAGGCGTGAGTACAAGGCTGACCCCTTCCTCTCGCACAGCCTCTCACTCTCACGCATGCCACTCCGTCGCCCGTGATTTACCGGAGTTGCTCGTCTATTGCCGAGCTTCCCCTGGGTCTAGTGCACCTGGGATTTGATTTTGGTGGCGTTGTCATGCGTTTCGTGGAAGTGGCAGGCGTGAGTACAAGGCTCACCGCCTTCTTTAGCACATGTGCCTCATAGTGCACAGCCTCTCACTCGCAGGCGTGCCACCACGGCTCCCGTGACTTGCAGGAGGTGCGCGCCTAGCCCCCAACTCCCCTGGGACTATCTAGTGCACGCGGGAATCCATTTTATTCGCGTGGTGATGTGTTTCGTGGAAGTAGCAGGCGTGAGTACAAGGCTGACCCCTTCCTCTTGCACAGCCTCTCACTCTCACGCATGCCACTCCGTCGCCCGTGATTTTCCGGAGTTGCGCGTCTATTGCCGAGCTTCCCCTGGGTCTAGTGCACCTGGGATTTGATTTTGGTGGCGTTGTCATGCGTTTCGTGGAAGTGGCAGGCGTGAGTACAAGGCTCACCGCCTTCTTCAGCACATGTGCCTCATAGTGCACAGCCTCTCACTCGCAGGCGTGCCACCACGGCTCCCGTGACTTGCAGGAGGTGCGCGCCTAACCCCCAACTCCCCTGGGACTATCTAGTGCACGCGGGAATCCATTTTATTCGCGTGGTGATGTGTTTCGTGGAAGTAGCAGGCGTGAGTACAAGGCTGACCCTTTCCTCTCGCACAGCCTCTCACTCTCACGCATGCCACTCCGTTGCCCGTGATTTCCCGGAGTTGCGCGTCTATTGCCGAGCTTCCCCTGGGTCTAGTGCACCTGGGATTTGATTTTGGTGGCGTTGTCATGCGTTTCGTGGAAGTGGCAGGCGTGAGTACAAGGCTCACCGCCTTCTTTAGCACATGTGCCTCATAGTGCACAGCCTCTCACTCGCAGGCGTGCCACCACGGCTCCCGTGACTTGCAGGAGGTGCGCGCCTAACCCCCAACTCCCCTGGGACTATCTAGTGCACGCGGGAATCCATTTTATTCGCGTGGTGATGTGTTTCGTGAAAGTAGCAGGCGTGAGTACAAGGCTGACCCCTTCCTCTTGCACAGCTTCTCACTCTCACGCATGCCACTCCGTCGCCCGTGATTTTCCGGAGTTGCGCGTCTATTGCCGAGGTTCCCCTGGGTCTAGTGCACCTGGGATTTGATTTTGGTGGCGTTGTCATGTGTTTCGTGGAAGTGGCAGGCGTGCGTACAAGGCTCACCGCCTTCTTTACCACATGTGCCTCATAGTGCACAGCCTCTCACTCGCAGGCGTGCCACCACGGCTCCCGTGACTTGCAGGAGGTGCGCGCCTAACCCCCAACTCCCCTGGGACTATCTAGTGCACGCGGGAATCCATTTTATTCGCGTGGTGATGTGTTTCGTGGAAGTAGCAGGCGTGAGTACAAGGCTGACCCCTTCCTCTTGCACAGCTTCTCACTCTCACGCATGCCACTCCGTCGCCCGTTATTTTCCGGAGTTGCGCGTCTATTGCCGAGGTTCCCCTGGGTCTAGTGCACCTGGGATTTGATTTTGGAGGCGTTGTCATGCGTTTCGTTGAAGTGGCAGGCGTGAGTACAAGGCTCACCGCCTTCTTTACCACATGTGCCTCATAGTGCACAGCCTCTCACTCGCAGGCGTGCCACCACGGCTCCCGTGACTTGCAGGAGGTGCGCGCCTAACCCCCAACTCCTCTGGGACTATCTAGTGCACGCGGGAATCCATTTTAGCCGCGTGGTGATGTGTTTGGTGGAAGTAGCAGGAGTAAGTACAAGAGTCACCGCCTTCTTTAGCACATGTGCCTCACAGTGCACAGCCTCTCACTGGCAGGCGTGCCACTACGGCTCCCGTGATTTGGCAGGAGCTGCGCGCCTACTCTCCAACTCCCCTGGGACTATCTAGTGCACCCGGGAATCGGTTTTGGCCGCGTGGTGATGTGTTTCGTGGAAGTAGCAGGCGTGAGTACAAGGCTGACCCCTTCCTCTTGCACAGCCTCTCACTCTCACGCATGCCACTCCGTCGCCCGTGATTTTCCGGAGTTGCGCGTCTATTGCCGAGGTTCCCCTGGGTCTAGTGCACCTGGGATTTGATTTTGGAGGCGTTGTCATGCGTTTCGTGGAAGTGGCAGGCGTGAGTACAAGGCTCACCGCCTTCTTCAGCACATGTGCCTCGTAGTGCACAGCCTCTCACTCGAAGGCGTGCCACCACGGCTCCCGTGACTTGCAGGAGGTGTGCGCCTAACCCCCAGCTCCCCTGGGACTATCTAGTGCACGCGGGAATCCATTTTATTCGCGTGGTGATGTGTTTCGTGGAAGTAGCAGGCGTGAGTACAAGGCTGACCCCTTCCTCTCGCACAGCCTCTCACTCTCACGCATGCCACTCCGTCGCCCGTGATTTCCCGGAGTTGCGCGTCTATTGCCGAGCTTCCCCTGGGTCTAGTGCACCTGGGATTTGATTTTGGTGGCGTTGTCATGCGTTTCGTGGAAGTGGCAGGCGTGAGTACAAGGCTCACCGCCTTCTTTACCACACGTGCCTCATAGTGCACAGCCTCTCACTCGCAGGCGTGCCACCACGGCTCCCGTGACTTGCAGGAGGTGCGCGCCTAACCCCCAACTCCCCTGGGACTATCTAGTGCACGCGGGAATCCATTTTAGCCGCGTGGTGATGTGTTTGGTGGAGGTAGCAGGAGTAAGTACAGGAGTCACCGCCTTCTTTAGCACATGTGCCTCACAGTGCACAGCCTCTCACTGGCAGGCGTGCCACTACGGCTCCCGTGATTTGGCAGGAGCTGCGCGCCTACTCTCCAACTCCCCTGGGACTATCTAGTGCACCCGGGAATCGGTTTTGGCCGCGTGGTGATGTGTTTCGTGGAAGTAGCAGGCGTGAGTACAAGGCTGACCCCTTCCTCTTTCACAGCCTCTCACTCTCACGCATGCCACTCCGTCGCCCGTGATTTTCCGGAGTTGCGCGTCTATTGCCGAGGTTCCCCTGGGTCTAGTGCACCTGGGATTTGATTTTGGTGGCGTTGTCATGCGTTTCGTGGAAGTGGCAGGCGTGAGTACAAGGCTCACCGCCTTCTTTAGCACATGTGCCTCATAGTGCACAGCCTCTCACTCGCAGGCGTGCCACCACGGCTCCCGTGACTTGCAGGAGGTGCGCGCCTAACCCCCAACTCCCCTGGGACTATCTAGTGCACGCGGGAATCCATTTTATTCGCGTGGTGATGTGTTTCGTGGAAGTAGCAGGCGTGAGTACAAGGCTGACCCCTTCCTCTTGCACAGCCTCTCACTCTCACGCATGCCACTCCGTCGCCCGTGATTTTCCGGAGTTGGGCGTCTATTGCCGAGGTTCCCCTGGGTCTAGTGCACCTGGGATTTGATTTTGGTGGCGTTGTCATGCGTTTCGTGGAAGTGGCAGGCGTGAGTACAAGGCTCACCGCCTTCTTCAGCACATGTGCCTCATAGTGCACAGCCTCTCACTCGCAGGCGTGCCACCACGGCTCCCGTGACTTGCAGGAGGTGCGCGCCTAACCCCCAACTCCCCTGGGACTATCTAGTGCACGCGGGAATCCATTTTATTCGCGTGGTGATGTGTTTCGTGGAAGTAGCAGGCGTGAGTACAAGGCTGACCCCTTCCTCTCGCACAGCCTCTCACTCTCACGCATGCCACTCCGTCGCCCGTGATTTACCGGAGTTGCTCGTCTATTGCCGAGCTTCCCCTGGGTCTAGTGCACCTGGGATTTGATTTTGGTGGCGTTGTCATGCGTTTCGTGGAAGTGGCAGGCGTGAGTACAAGGCTCACCGCCTTCTTTAGCACATGTGCCTCATAGTGCACAGCCTCTCACTCGCAGGCGTGCCACCACGGCTCCCGTGACTTGCAGGAGGTGCGCGCCTAGCCCCCAACTCCCCTGGGACTATCTAGTGCACGCGGGAATCCATTTTATTCGCGTGGTGATGTGTTTCGTGGAAGTAGCAGGCGTGAGTACAAGGCTGACCCCTTCCTCTTGCACAGCCTCTCACTCTCACGCATGCCACTCCGTCGCCCGTGATTTTCCGGAGTTGCGCGTCTATTGCCGAGCTTCCCCTGGGTCTAGTGCACCTGGGATTTGATTTTGGTGGCGTTGTCATGCGTTTCGTGGAAGTGGCAGGCGTGAGTACAAGGCTCACCGCCTTCTTCAGCACATGTGCCTCATAGTGCACAGCCTCTCACTCGCAGGCGTGCCACCACGGCTCCCGTGACTTGCAGGAGGTGCGCGCCTAACCCCCAACTCCCCTGGGACTATCTAGTGCACGCGGGAATCCATTTTATTCGCGTGGTGATGTGTTTCGTGGAAGTAGCAGGCGTGAGTACAAGGCTGACCCCTTCCTCTCGCACAGCCTCTCACTCTCACGCATGCCACTCCGTTGCCCGTGATTTCCCGGAGTTGCGCGTCTATTGCCGAGCTTCCCCTGGGTCTAGTGCACCTGGGATTTGATTTTGGTGGCGTTGTCATGCGTTTCGTGGAAGTGGCAGGCGTGAGTACAAGGCTCACCGCCTTCTTTAGCACATGTGCCTCATAGTGCACAGCCTCTCACTCGCAGGCGTGCCACCACGGCTCCCGTGACTTGCAGGAGGTGCGCGCCTAACCCCCAACTCCCCTGGGACTATCTAGTGCACGCGGGAATCCATTTTATTCGCGTGGTGATGTGTTTCGTGAAAGTAGCAGGCGTGAGTACAAGGCTGACCCCTTCCTCTTGCACAGCTTCTCACTCTCACGCATGCCACTCCGTCGCCCGTGATTTTCCGGAGTTGCGCGTCTATTGCCGAGGTTCCCCTGGGTCTAGTGCACCTGGGATTTGATTTTGGTGGCGTTGTCATGTGTTTCGTGGAAGTGGCAGGCGTGCGTAGAAGGCTCACCGCCTTCTTTACCACATGTGCCTCATAGTGCACAGCCTCTCACTCGCAGGCGTGCCACCACGGCTCCCGTGACTTGCAGGAGGTGCGCGCCTAACCCCCAACTCCCCTGGGACTATCTAGTGCACGCGGGAATCCATTTTATTCGCGTGGTGATGTGTTTCGTGGAAGTAGCAGGCGTGAGTACAAGGCTGACCCCTTCCTCTTGCACAGCTTCTCACTCTCACGCATGCCACTCCGTCGCCCGTTATTTTCCGGAGTTGCGCGTCTATTGCCGAGGTTCCCCTGGGTCTAGTGCACCTGGGATTTGATTTTGGAGGCGTTGTCATGCGTTTCGTTGAAGTGGCAGGCGTGAGTACAAGGCTCACCGCCTTCTTTACCACATGTGCCTCATAGTGCACAGCCTCTCACTCGCAGGCGTGCCACCACGGCTCCCGTGACTTGCAGGAGGTGCGCGCCTAACCCCCAACTCCTCTGGGACTATCTAGTGCACGCGGGAATCCATTTTAGCCGCGTGGTGATGTGTTTGGTGGAAGTAGCAGGAGTAAGTACAAGAGTCACCGCCTTCTTTAGCACATGTGCCTCACAGTGCACAGCCTCTCACTGGCAGGCGTGCCACTACGGCTCCCGTGATTTGGCAGGAGCTGCGCGCCTACTCTCCAACTCCCCTGGGACTATCTAGTGCACCCGGGAATCGGTTTTGGCCGCGTGGTGATGTGTTTCGTGGAAGTAGCAGGCGTGAGTACAAGGCTGACCCCTTCCTCTTGCACAGCCTCTCACTCTCACGCATGCCACTCCGTCGCCCGTGATTTTCCGGAGTTGCGCGTCTATTGCCGAGGTTCCCCTGGGTCTAGTGCACCTGGGATTTGATTTTGGAGGCGTTGTCATGCGTTTCGTGGAAGTGGCAGGCGTGAGTACAAGGCTCACCGCCTTCTTCAGCACATGTGCCTCGTAGTGCACAGCCTCTCACTCGAAGGCGTGCCACCACGGCTCCCGTGACTTGCAGGAGGTGTGCGCCTAACCCCCAGCTCCCCTGGGACTATCTAGTGCACGCGGGAATCCATTTTATTCGCGTGGTGATGTGTTTCGTGGAAGTAGCAGGCGTGAGTACAAGGCTGACCCCTTCCTCTCGCACAGCCTCTCACTCTCACGCATGCCACTCCGTCGCCCGTGATTTCCCGGAGTTGCGCGTCTATTGCCGAGCTTCCCCTGGGTCTAGTGCACCTGGGATTTGATTTTGGTGGCGTTGTCATGCGTTTCGTGGAAGTGGCAGGCGTGAGTACAAGGCTCACCGCCTTCTTTACCACACGTGCCTCATAGTGCACAGCCTCTCACTCGCAGGCGTGCCACCACGGCTCCCGTGACTTGCAGGAGGTGCGCGCCTAACCCCCAACTCCCCTGGGACTATCTAGTGCACGCGGGAATCCATTTTAGCCGCGTGGTGATGTGTTTGGTGGAGGTAGCAGGAGTAAGTACAGGAGTCACCGCCTTCTTTAGCACATGTGCCTCACAGTGCACAGCCTCTCACTGGCAGGCGTGCCACTACGGCTCCCGTGATTTGGCAGGAGCTGCGCGCCTACTCTTTAACTCCCCTGGGACTATCTAGTGCACCCGGGAATCGGTTTTGGCCGCGTGGTGATGTGTTTCGTGGAAGTAGCAGGCGTGAGTACAAGGCTGACCCCTTCCTCTTTCACAGCCTCTCACTCTCACGCATGCCACTCCGTCGCCCGTGATTTTCCGGAGTTGCGCGTCTATTGCCGAGGTTCCCCTGGGTCTAGTGCACCTGGGATTTGATTTTGGTGGCGTTGTCATGCGTTTCGTGGAAGTGGCAGGCGTGAGTACAAGGCTCACCGCCTTCTTTAGCACATGTGCCTCATAGTGCACAGCCTCTCACTCGCAGGCGTGCCACCACGGCTCCCGTGACTTGCAGGAGGTGCGCGCCTAGCCCCCAACTCCCCTGGGACTATCTAGTGCACGCGGGAATCCATTTTATTCGCGTGGTGATGTGTTTCGTGGAAGTAGCAGGCGTGAGTACAAGGCTGACCCCTTCCTCTTGCACAGCCTCTCACTCTCACGCATGCCACTCCGTCGCCCGTGATTTTCCGGAGTTGGGCGTCTATTGCCGAGGTTCCCCTGGGTCTAGTGCACCTGGGATTTGATTTTGGTGGCGTTGTCATGCGTTTCGTGGAAGTGGCAGGCGTGAGTACAAGGCTCACCGCCTTCTTCAGCACATGTGCCTCATAGTGCACAGCCTCTCACTCGCAGGCGTGCCACCACGGCTCCCGTGACTTGCAGGAGGTGCGCGCCTAACCCCCAACTCCCCTGGGACTATCTAGTGCACGCGGGAATCCATTTTATTCGCGTGGTGATGTGTTTCGTGGAAGTAGCAGGCGTGAGTACAAGGCTGACCCCTTCCTCTCGCACAGCCTCTCACTCTCACGCATGCCACTCCGTCGCCCGTGATTTACCGGAGTTGCTCGTCTATTGCCGAGCTTCCCCTGGGTCTAGTGCACCTGGGATTTGATTTTGGTGGCGTTGTCATGCGTTTCGTGGAAGTGGCAGGCGTGAGTACAAGGCTCACCGCCTTCTTTAGCACATGTGCCTCATAGTGCACAGCCTCTCACTCGCAGGCGTGCCACCACGGCTCCCGTGACTTGCAGGAGGTGCGCGCCTAGCCCCCAACTCCCCTGGGACTATCTAGTGCACGCGGGAATCCATTTTATTCGCGTGGTGATGTGTTTCGTGGAAGTAGCAGGCGTGAGTACAAGGCTGACCCCTTCCTCTTGCACAGCCTCTCACTCTCACGCATGCCACTCCGTCGCCCGTGATTTTCCGGAGTTGCGCGTCTATTGCCGAGCTTCCCCTGGGTCTAGTGCACCTGGGATTTGATTTTGGTGGCGTTGTCATGCGTTTCGTGGAAGTGGCAGGCGTGAGTACAAGGCTCACCGCCTTCTTCAGCACATGTGCCTCATAGTGCACAGCCTCTCACTCGCAGGCGTGCCACCACGGCTCCCGTGACTTGCAGGAGGTGCGCGCCTAACCCCCAACTCCCCTGGGACTATCTAGTGCACGCGGGAATCCATTTTATTCGCGTGGTGATGTGTTTCGTGGAAGTAGCAGGCGTGAGTACAAGGCTGACCCCTTCCTCTCGCACAGCCTCTCACTCTCACGCATGCCACTCCGTTGCCCGTGATTTCCCGGAGTTGCGCGTCTATTGCCGAGCTTCCCCTGGGTCTAGTGCACCTGGGATTTGATTTTGGTGGCGTTGTCATGCGTTTCGTGGAAGTGGCAGGCGTGAGTACAAGGCTCACCGCCTTCTTTAGCACATGTGCCTCATAGTGCACAGCCTCTCACTCGCAGGCGTGCCACCACGGCTCCCGTGACTTGCAGGAGGTGCGCGCCTAACCCCCAACTCCCCTGGGACTATCTAGTGCACGCGGGAATCCATTTTATTCGCGTGGTGATGTGTTTCGTGAAAGTAGCAGGCGTGAGTACAAGGCTGACCCCTTCCTCTTGCACAGCTTCTCACTCTCACGCATGCCACTCCGTCGCCCGTGATTTTCCGGAGTTGCGCGTCTATTGCCGAGGTTCCCCTGGGTCTAGTGCACCTGGGATTTGATTTTGGTGGCGTTGTCATGTGTTTCGTGGAAGTGGCAGGCGTGCGTACAAGGCTCACCGCCTTCTTTACCACATGTGCCTCATAGTGCACAGCCTCTCACTCGCAGGCGTGCCACCACGGCTCCCGTGACTTGCAGGAGGTGCGCGCCTAACCCCCAACTCCCCTGGGACTATCTAGTGCACGCGGGAATCCATTTTATTCGCGTGGTGATGTGTTTCGTGGAAGTAGCAGGCGTGAGTACAAGGCTGACCCCTTCCTCTTGCACAGCTTCTCACTCTCACGCATGCCACTCCGTCGCCCGTTATTTTCCGGAGTTGCGCGTCTATTGCCGAGGTTCCCCTGGGTCTAGTGCACCTGGGATTTGATTTTGGAGGCGTTGTCATGCGTTTCGTTGAAGTGGCAGGCGTGAGTACAAGGCTCACCGCCTTCTTTACCACATGTGCCTCATAGTGCACAGCCTCTCACTCGCAGGCGTGCCACCACGGCTCCCGTGACTTGCAGGAGGTGCGCGCCTAACCCCCAACTCCTCTGGGACTATCTAGTGCACGCGGGAATCCATTTTAGCCGCGTGGTGATGTGTTTGGTGGAAGTAGCAGGAGTAAGTACAAGAGTCACCGCCTTCTTTAGCACATGTGCCTCACAGTGCACAGCCTCTCACTGGCAGGCGTGCCACTACGGCTCCCGTGATTTGGCAGGAGCTGCGCGCCTACTCTCCAACTCCCCTGGGACTATCTAGTGCACCCGGGAATCGGTTTTGGCCGCGTGGTGATGTGTTTCGTGGAAGTAGCAGGCGTGAGTACAAGGCTGACCCCTTCCTCTTGCACAGCCTCTCACTCTCACGCATGCCACTCCGTCGCCCGTGATTTTCCGGAGTTGCGCGTCTATTGCCGAGGTTCCCCTGGGTCTAGTGCACCTGGGATTTGATTTTGGAGGCGTTGTCATGCGTTTCGTGGAAGTGGCAGGCGTGAGTACAAGGCTCACCGCCTTCTTCAGCACATGTGCCTCGTAGTGCACAGCCTCTCACTCGAAGGCGTGCCACCACGGCTCCCGTGACTTGCAGGAGGTGTGCGCCTAACCCCCAGCTCCCCTGGGACTATCTAGTGCACGCGGGAATCCATTTTATTCGCGTGGTGATGTGTTTCGTGGAAGTAGCAGGCGTGAGTACAAGGCTGACCCCTTCCTCTCGCACAGCCTCTCACTCTCACGCATGCCACTCCGTCGCCCGTGATTTCCCGGAGTTGCGCGTCTATTGCCGAGCTTCCCCTGGGTCTAGTGCACCTGGGATTTGATTTTGGTGGCGTTGTCATGCGTTTCGTGGAAGTGGCAGGCGTGAGTACAAGGCTCACCGCCTTCTTTACCACACGTGCCTCATAGTGCACAGCCTCTCACTCGCAGGCGTGCCACCACGGCTCCCGTGACTTGCAGGAGGTGCGCGCCTAACCCCCAACTCCCCTGGGACTATCTAGTGCACGCGGGAATCCATTTTAGCCGCGTGGTGATGTGTTTGGTGGAGGTAGCAGGAGTAAGTACAGGAGTCACCGCCTTCTTTAGCACATGTGCCTCACAGTGCACAGCCTCTCACTGGCAGGCGTGCCACTACGGCTCCCGTGATTTGGCAGGAGCTGCGCGCCTACTCTCCAACTCCCCTGGGACTATCTAGTGCACCCGGGAATCGGTTTTGGCCGCGTGGTGATGTGTTTCGTGGAAGTAGCAGGCGTGAGTACAAGGCTGACCCCTTCCTCTTTCACAGCCTCTCACTCTCACGCATGCCACTCCGTCGCCCGTGATTTTCCGGAGTTGCGCGTCTATTGCCGAGGTTCCCCTGGGTCTAGTGCACCTGGGATTTGATTTTGGTGGCGTTGTCATGCGTTTCGTGGAAGTGGCAGGCGTGAGTACAAGGCTCACCGCCTTCTTTAGCACATGTGCCTCATAGTGCACAGCCTCTCACTCGCAGGCGTGCCACCACGGCTCCCGTGACTTGCAGGAGGTGCGCGCCTAACCCCCAACTCCCCTGGGACTATCTAGTGCACGCGGGAATCCATTTTATTCGCGTGGTGATGTGTTTCGTGGAAGTAGCAGGCGTGAGTACAAGGCTGACCCCTTCCTCTTGCACAGCCTCTCACTCTCACGCATGCCACTCCGTCGCCCGTGATTTTCCGGAGTTGGGCGTCTATTGCCGAGGTTCCCCTGGGTCTAGTGCACCTGGGATTTGATTTTGGTGGCGTTGTCATGCGTTTCGTGGAAGTGGCAGGCGTGAGTACAAGGCTCACCGCCTTCTTCAGCACATGTGCCTCATAGTGCACAGCCTCTCACTCGCAGGCGTGCCACCACGGCTCCCGTGACTTGCAGGAGGTGCGCGCCTAACCCCCAACTCCCCTGGGACTATCTAGTGCACGCGGGAATCCATTTTATTCGCGTGGTGATGTGTTTCGTGGAAGTAGCAGGCGTGAGTACAAGGCTGACCCCTTCCTCTCGCACAGCCTCTCACTCTCACGCATGCCACTCCGTCGCCCGTGATTTACCGGAGTTGCTCGTCTATTGCCGAGCTTCCCCTGGGTCTAGTGCACCTGGGATTTGATTTTGGTGGCGTTGTCATGCGTTTCGTGGAAGTGGCAGGCGTGAGTACAAGGCTCACCGCCTTCTTTAGCACATGTGCCTCATAGTGCACAGCCTCTCACTCGCAGGCGTGCCACCACGGCTCCCGTGACTTGCAGGAGGTGCGCGCCTAGCCCCCAACTCCCCTGGGACTATCTAGTGCACGCGGGAATCCATTTTATTCGCGTGGTGATGTGTTTCGTGGAAGTAGCAGGCGTGAGTACAAGGCTGACCCCTTCCTCTTGCACAGCCTCTAACTCTCACGCATGCCACTCCGTCGCCCGTGATTTTCCGGAGTTGCGCGTCTATTGCCGAGCTTCCCCTGGGTCTAGTGCACCTGGGATTTGATTTTGGTGGCGTTGTCATGCGTTTCGTGGAAGTGGCAGGCGTGAGTACAAGGCTCACCGCCTTCTTCAGCACATGTGCCTCATAGTGCACAGCCTCTCACTCGCAGGCGTGCCACCACGGCTCCCGTGACTTGCAGGAGGTGCGCGCCTAACCCCCAACTCCCCTGGGACTATCTAGTGCACGCGGGAATCCATTTTATTCGCGTGGTGATGTGTTTCGTGGAAGTAGCAGGCGTGAGTACAAGGCTGACCCCTTCCTCTCGCACAGCCTCTCACTCTCACGCATGCCACTCCGTTGCCCGTGATTTCCCGGAGTTGCGCGTCTATTGCCGAGCTTCCCCTGGGTCTAGTGCACCTGGGATTTGATTTTGGTGGCGTTGTCATGCGTTTCGTGGAAGTGGCAGGCGTGAGTACAAGGCTCACCGCCTTCTTTAGCACATGTGCCTCATAGTGCACAGCCTCTCACTCGCAGGCGTGCCACCACGGCTCCCGTGACTTGCAGGAGGTGCGCGCCTAACCCCCAACTCCCCTGGGACTATCTAGTGCACGCGGGAATCCATTTTATTCGCGTGGTGATGTGTTTCGTGAAAGTAGCAGGCGTGAGTACAAGGCTGACCCCTTCCTCTTGCACAGCTTCTCACTCTCACGCATGCCACTCCGTCGCCCGTGATTTTCCGGAGTTGCGCGTCTATTGCCGAGGTTCCCCTGGGTCTAGTGCACCTGGGATTTGATTTTGGTGGCGTTGTCATGTGTTTCGTGGAAGTGGCAGGCGTGCGTACAAGGCTCACCGCCTTCTTTACCACATGTGCCTCATAGTGCACAGCCTCTCACTCGCAGGCGTGCCACCACGGCTCCCGTGACTTGCAGGAGGTGCGCGCCTAACCCCCAACTCCCCTGGGACTATCTAGTGCACGCGGGAATCCATTTTATTCGCGTGGTGATGTGTTTCGTGGAAGTAGCAGGCGTGAGTACAAGGCTGACCCCTTCCTCTTGCACAGCTTCTCACTCTCACGCATGCCACTCCGTCGCCCGTTATTTTCCGGAGTTGCGCGTCTATTGCCGAGGTTCCCCTGGGTCTAGTGCACCTGGGATTTGATTTTGGAGGCGTTGTCATGCGTTTCGTTGAAGTGGCAGGCGTGAGTACAAGGCTCACCGCCTTCTTTACCACATGTGCCTCATAGTGCACAGCCTCTCACTCGCAGGCGTGCCACCACGGCTCCCGTGACTTGCAGGAGGTGCGCGCCTAACCCCCAACTCCTCTGGGACTATCTAGTGCACGCGGGAATCCATTTTAGCCGCGTGGTGATGTGTTTGGTGGAAGTAGCAGGAGTAAGTACAAGAGTCACCGCCTTCTTTAGCACATGTGCCTCACAGTGCACAGCCTCTCACTGGCAGGCGTGCCACTACGGCTCCCGTGATTTGGCAGGAGCTGCGCGCCTACTCTCCAACTCCCCTGGGACTATCTAGTGCACCCGGGAATCGGTTTTGGCCGCGTGGTGATGTGTTTCGTGGAAGTAGCAGGCGTGAGTACAAGGCTGACCCCTTCCTCTTGCACAGCCTCTCACTCTCACGCATGCCACTCCGTCGCCCGTGATTTTCCGGAGTTGCGCGTCTATTGCCGAGGTTCCCCTGGGTCTAGTGCACCTGGGATTTGATTTTGGAGGCGTTGTCATGCGTTTCGTGGAAGTGGCAGGCGTGAGTACAAGGCTCACCGCCTTCTTCAGCACATGTGCCTCGTAGTGCACAGCCTCTCACTCGAAGGCGTGCCACCACGGCTCCCGTGACTTGCAGGAGGTGTGCGCCTAACCCCCAGCTCCCCTGGGACTATCTAGTGCACGCGGGAATCCATTTTATTCGCGTGGTGATGTGTTTCGTGGAAGTAGCAGGCGTGAGTACAAGGCTGACCCCTTCCTCTCGCACAGCCTCTCACTCTCACGCATGCCACTCCGTCGCCCGTGATTTCCCGGAGTTGCGCGTCTATTGCCGAGCTTCCCCTGGGTCTAGTGCACCTGGGATTTGATTTTGGTGGCGTTGTCATGCGTTTCGTGGAAGTGGCAGGCGTGAGTACAAGGCTCACCGCCTTCTTTACCACACGTGCCTCATAGTGCACAGCCTCTCACTGGCAGGCGTGCCACCACGGCTCCCGTGACTTGCAGGAGGTGCGCGCCTAACCCCCAACTCCCCTGGGACTATCTAGTGCACGCGGGAATCCATTTTAGCCGCGTGGTGATGTGTTTGGTGGAGGTAGCAGGAGTAAGTACAGGAGTCACCGCCTTCTTTAGCACATGTGCCTCACAGTGCACAGCCTCTCACTGGCAGGCGTGCCACTACGGCTCCCGTGATTTGGCAGGAGCTGCGCGCCTACTCTCCAACTCCCCTGGGACTATCTAGTGCACCCGGGAATCGGTTTTGGCCGCGTGGTGATGTGTTTCGTGGAAGTAGCAGGCGTGAGTACAAGGCTGACCCCTTCCTCTTTCACAGCCTCTCACTCTCACGCATGCCACTCCGTCGCCCGTGATTTTCCGGAGTTGCGCGTCTATTGTCGAGGTTCCCCTGGGTCTAGTGCACCTGGGATTTGATTTTGGTGGCGTTGTCATGCGTTTCGTGGAAGTGGCAGGCGTGAGTACAAGGCTCACCGCCTTCTTTAGCACATGTGCCTCATAGTGCACAGCCTCTCACTCGCAGGCGTGCCACCACGGCTCCCGTGACTTGCAGGAGGTGCGCGCCTAACCCCCAACTCCCCTGGGACTATCTAGTGCACGCGGGAATCCATTTTATTCGCGTGGTGATGTGTTTCGTGGAAGTAGCAGGCGTGAGTACAAGGCTGACCCCTTCCTCTTGCACAGCCTCTCACTCTCACGCATGCCACTCCGTCGCCCGTGATTTTCCGGAGTTGGGCGTCTATTGCCGAGGTTCCCCTGGGTCTAGTGCACCTGGGATTTGATTTTGGTGGCGTTGTCATGCGTTTCGTGGAAGTGGCAGGCGTGAGTACAAGGCTCACCGCCTTCTTCAGCACATGTGCCTCATAGTGCACAGCCTCTCACTCGCAGGCGTGCCACCACGGCTCCCGTGACTTGCAGGAGGTGCGCGCCTAACCCCCAACTCCCCTGGGACTATCTAGTGCACGCGGGAATCCATTTTATTCGCGTGGTGATGTGTTTCGTGGAAGTAGCAGGCGTGAGTACAAGGCTGACCCCTTCCTCTCGCACAGCCTCTCACTCTCACGCATGCCACTCCGTCGCCCGTGATTTACCGGAGTTGCTCGTCTATTGCCGAGCTTCCCCTGGGTCTAGTGCACCTGGGATTTGATTTTGGTGGCGTTGTCATGCGTTTCGTGGAAGTGGCAGGCGTGAGTACAAGGCTCACCGCCTTCTTTAGCACATGTGCCTCATAGTGCACAGCCTCTCACTCGCAGGCGTGCCACCACGGCTCCCGTGACTTGCAGGAGGTGCGCGCCTAGCCCCCAACTCCCCTGGGACTATCTAGTGCACGCGGGAATCCATTTTATTCGCGTGGTGATGTGTTTCGTGGAAGTAGCAGGCGTGAGTACAAGGCTGACCCCTTCCTCTTGCACAGCCTCTCACTCTCACGCATGCCACTCCGTCGCCCGTGATTTTCCGGAGTTGCGCGTCTATTGCCGAGCTTCCCCTGGGTCTAGTGCACCTGGGATTTGATTTTGGTGGCGTTGTCATGCGTTTCGTGGAAGTGGCAGGCGTGAGTACAAGGCTCACCGCCTTCTTCAGCACATGTGCCTCATAGTGCACAGCCTCTCACTCGCAGGCGTGCCACCACGGCTCCCGTGACTTGCAGGAGGTGCGCGCCTAACCCCCAACTCCCCTGGGACTATCTAGTGCACGCGGGAATCCATTTTATTCGCGTGGTGATGTGTTTCGTGGAAGTAGCAGGCGTGAGTACAAGGCTGACCCCTTCCTCTCGCACAGCCTCTCACTCTCACGCATGCCACTCCGTTGCCCGTGATTTCCCGGAGTTGCGCGTCTATTGCCGAGCTTCCCCTGGGTCTAGTGCACCTGGGATTTGATTTTGGTGGCGTTGTCATGCGTTTCGTGGAAGTGGCAGGCGTGAGTACAAGGCTCACCGCCTTCTTTAGCACATGTGCCTCATAGTGCACAGCCTCTCACTCGCAGGCGTGCCACCACGGCTCCCGTGACTTGCAGGAGGTGCGCGCCTAACCCCCAACTCCCCTGGGACTATCTAGTGCACGCGGGAATCCATTTTATTCGCGTGGTGATGTGTTTCGTGAAAGTAGCAGGCGTGAGTACAAGGCTGACCCCTTCCTCTTGCACAGCTTCTCACTCTCACGCATGCCACTCCGTCGCCCGTGATTTTCCGGAGTTGCGCGTCTATTGCCGAGGTTCCCCTGGGTCTAGTGCACCTGGGATTTGATTTTGGTGGCGTTGTCATGTGTTTCGTGGAAGTGGCAGGCGTGCGTACAAGGCTCACCGCCTTCTTTACCACATGTGCCTCATAGTGCACAGCCTCTCACTCGCAGGCGTGCCACCACGGCTCCCGTGACTTGCAGGAGGTGCGCGCCTAACCCCCAACTCCCCTGGGACTATCTAGTGCACGCGGGAATCCATTTTATTCGCGTGGTGATGTGTTTCGTGGAAGTAGCAGGCGTGAGTACAAGGCTGACCCCTTCCTCTTGCACAGCTTCTCACTCTCACGCATGCCACTCCGTCGCCCGTTATTTTCCGGAGTTGCGCGTCTATTGCCGAGGTTCCCCTGGGTCTAGTGCACCTGGGATTTGATTTTGGAGGCGTTGTCATGCGTTTCGTTGAAGTGGCAGGCGTGAGTACAAGGCTCACCGCCTTCTTTACCACATGTGCCTCATAGTGCACAGCCTCTCACTCGCAGGCGTGCCACCACGGCTCCCGTGACTTGCAGGAGGTGCGCGCCTAACCCCCAACTCCTCTGGGACTATCTAGTGCACGCGGGAATCCATTTTAGCCGCGTGGTGATGTGTTTGGTGGAAGTAGCAGGAGTAAGTACAAGAGTCACCGCCTTCTTTAGCACATGTGCCTCACAGTGCACAGCCTCTCACTGGCAGGCGTGCCACTACGGCTCCCGTGATTTGGCAGGAGCTGCGCGCCTACTCTCCAACTCCCCTGGGACTATCTAGTGCACCCGGGAATCGGTTTTGGCCGCGTGGTGATGTGTTTCGTGGAAGTAGCAGGCGTGAGTACAAGGCTGACTCCTTCCTCTTGCACAGCCTCTCACTCTCACGCATGCCACTCCGTCGCCCGTGATTTTCCGGAGTTGCGCGTCTATTGCCGAGGTTCCCCTGGGTCTAGTGCACCTGGGATTTGATTTTGGAGGCGTTGTCATGCGTTTCGTGGAAGTGGCAGGCGTGAGTACAAGGCTCACCGCCTTCTTCAGCACATGTGCCTCGTAGTGCACAGCCTCTCACTCGAAGGCGTGCCACCACGGCTCCCGTGACTTGCAGGAGGTGTGCGCCTAACCCCCAGCTCCCCTGGGACTATCTAGTGCACGCGGGAATCCATTTTATTCGCGTGGTGATGTGTTTCGTGGAAGTAGCAGGCGTGAGTACAAGGCTGACCCCTTCCTCTCGCACAGCCTCTCACTCTCACGCATGCCACTCCGTCGCCCGTGATTTCCCGGAGTTGCGCGTCTATTGCCGAGCTTCCCCTGGGTCTAGTGCACCTGGGATTTGATTTTGGTGGCGTTGTCATGCGTTTCGTGGAAGTGGCAGGCGTGAGTACAAGGCTCACCGCCTTCTTTACCACACGTGCCTCATAGTGCACAGCCTCTCACTCGCAGGCGTGCCACCACGGCTCCCGTGACTTGCAGGAGGTGCGCGCCTAACCCCCAACTCCCCTGGGACTATCTAGTGCACGCGGGAATCCATTTTAGCCGCGTGGTGATGTGTTTGGTGGAGGTAGCAGGAGTAAGTACAGGAGTCACCGCCTTCTTTAGCACATGTGCCTCACAGTGCACAGCCTCTCACTGGCAGGCGTGCCACTACGGCTCCCGTGATTTGGCAGGAGCTGCGCGCCTACTCTCCAACTCCCCTGGGACTATCTAGTGCACCCGGGAATCGGTTTTGGCCGCGTGGTGATGTGTTTCGTGGAAGTAGCAGGCGTGAGTACAAGGCTGACCCCTTCCTCTTTCACAGCCTCTCACTCTCACGCATGCCACTCCGTCGCCCGTGATTTTCCGGAGTTGCGCGTCTATTGTCGAGGTTCCCCTGGGTCTAGTGCACCTGGGATTTGATTTTGGTGGCGTTGTCATGCGTTTCGTGGAAGTGGCAGGCGTGAGTACAAGGCTCACCGCCTTCTTTAGCACATGTGCCTCATAGTGCACAGCCTCTCACTCGCAGGCGTGCCACCACGGCTCCCGTGACTTGCAGGAGGTGCGCGCCTAACCCCCAACTCCCCTGGGACTATCTAGTGCACGCGGGAATCCATTTTATTCGCGTGGTGATGTGTTTCGTGGAAGTAGCAGGCGTGAGTACAAGGCTGACCCCTTCCTCTTGCACAGCCTCTCACTCTCACGCATGCCACTCCGTCGCCCGTGATTTTCCGGAGTTGGGCGTCTATTGCCGAGGTTCCCCTGGGTCTAGTGCACCTGGGATTTGATTTTGGTGGCGTTGTCATGCGTTTCGTGGAAGTGGCAGGCGTGAGTACAAGGCTCACCGCCTTCTTCAGCACATGTGCCTCATAGTGCACAGCCTCTCACTCGCAGGCGTGCCACCACGGCTCCCGTGACTTGCAGGAGGTGCGCGCCTAACCCCCAACTCCCCTGGGACTATCTAGTGCACGCGGGAATCCATTTTATTCGCGTGGTGATGTGTTTCGTGGAAGTAGCAGGCGTGAGTACAAGGCTGACCCCTTCCTCTCGCACAGCCTCTCACTCTCACGCATGCCACTCCGTCGCCCGTGATTTACCGGAGTTGCTCGTCTATTGCCGAGCTTCCCCTGGGTCTAGTGCACCTGGGATTTGATTTTGGTGGCGTTGTCATGCGTTTCGTGGAAGTGGCAGGCGTGAGTACAAGGCTCACCGCCTTCTTTAGCACATGTGCCTCATAGTGCACAGCCTCTCACTCGCAGGCGTGCCACCACGGCTCCCGTGACTTGCAGGAGGTGCGCGCCTAGCCCCCAACTCCCCTGGGACTATCTAGTGCACGCGGGAATCCATTTTATTCGCGTGGTGATGTGTTTCGTGGAAGTAGCAGGCGTGAGTACAAGGCTGACCCCTTCCTCTTGCACAGCCTCTCACTCTCACGCATGCCACTCCGTCGCCCGTGATTTTCCGGAGTTGCGCGTCTATTGCCGAGCTTCCCCTGGGTCTAGTGCACCTGGGATTTGATTTTGGTGGCGTTGTCATGCGTTTCGTGGAAGTGGCAGGCGTGAGTACAAGGCTCACCGCCTTCTTCAGCACATGTGCCTCATAGTGCACAGCCTCTCACTCGCAGGCGTGCCACCACGGCTCCCGTGACTTGCAGGAGGTGCGCGCCTAACCCCCAACTCCCCTGGGACTATCTAGTGCACGCGGGAATCCATTTTATTCGCGTGGTGATGTGTTTCGTGGAAGTAGCAGGCGTGAGTACAAGGCTGACCCCTTCCTCTCGCACAGCCTCTCACTCTCACGCATGCCACTCCGTTGCCCGTGATTTCCCGGAGTTGCGCGTCTATTGCCGAGCTTCCCCTGGGTCTAGTGCACCTGGGATTTGATTTTGGTGGCGTTGTCATGCGTTTCGTGGAAGTGGCAGGCGTGAGTACAAGGCTCACCGCCTTCTTTAGCACATGTGCCTCATAGTGCACAGCCTCTCACTCGCAGGCGTGCCACCACGGCTCCCGTGACTTGCAGGAGGTGCGCGCCTAACCCCCAACTCCCCTGGGACTATCTAGTGCACGCGGGAATCCATTTTATTCGCGTGGTGATGTGTTTCGTGAAAGTAGCAGGCGTGAGTACAAGGCTGACCCCTTCCTCTTGCACAGCTTCTCACTCTCACGCATGCCACTCCGTCGCCCGTGATTTTCCGGAGTTGCGCGTCTATTGCCGAGGTTCCCCTGGGTCTAGTGCACCTGGGATTTGATTTTGGTGGCGTTGTCATGTGTTTCGTGGAAGTGGCAGGCGTGCGTACAAGGCTCACCGCCTTCTTTACCACATGTGCCTCATAGTGCACAGCCTCTCACTCGCAGGCGTGCCACCACGGCTCCCGTGACTTGCAGGAGGTGCGCGCCTAACCCCCAACTCCCCTGGGACTATCTAGTGCACGCGGGAATCCATTTTATTCGCGTGGTGATGTGTTTCGTGGAAGTAGCAGGCGTGAGTACAAGGCTGACCCCTTCCTCTTGCACAGCTTCTCACTCTCACGCATGCCACTCCGTCGCCCGTTATTTTCCGGAGTTGCGCGTCTATTGCCGAGGTTCCCCTGGGTCTAGTGCACCTGGGATTTGATTTTGGAGGCGTTGTCATGCGTTTCGTTGAAGTGGCAGGCGTGAGTACAAGGCTCACCGCCTTCTTTACCACATGTGCCTCATAGTGCACAGCCTCTCACTCGCAGGCGTGCCACCACGGCTCCCGTGACTTGCAGGAGGTGCGCGCCTAACCCCCAACTCCTCTGGGACTATCTAGTGCACGCGGGAATCCATTTTAGCCGCGTGGTGATGTGTTTGGTGGAAGTAGCAGGAGTAAGTACAAGAGTCACCGCCTTCTTTAGCACATGTGCCTCACAGTGCACAGCCTCTCACTGGCAGGCGTGCCACTACGGCTCCCGTGATTTGGCAGGAGCTGCGCGCCTACTCTCCAACTCCCCTGGGACTATCTAGTGCACCCGGGAATCGGTTTTGGCCGCGTGGTGATGTGTTTCGTGGAAGTAGCAGGCGTGAGTACAAGGCTGACTCCTTCCTCTTGCACAGCCTCTCACTCTCACGCATGCCACTCCGTCGCCCGTGATTTTCCGGAGTTGCGCGTCTATTGCCGAGGTTCCCCTGGGTCTAGTGCACCTGGGATTTGATTTTGGAGGCGTTGTCATGCGTTTCGTGGAAGTGGCAGGCGTGAGTACAAGGCTCACCGCCTTCTTCAGCACATGTGCCTCGTAGTGCACAGCCTCTCACTCGAAGGCGTGCCACCACGGCTCCCGTGACTTGCAGGAGGTGTGCGCCTAACCCCCAGCTCCCCTGGGACTATCTAGTGCACGCGGGAATCCATTTTATTCGCGTGGTGATGTGTTTCGTGGAAGTAGCAGGCGTGAGTACAAGGCTGACCCCTTCCTCTCGCACAGCCTCTCACTCTCACGCATGCCACTCCGTCGCCCGTGA
Organism: Stylophora pistillata; assembly: GCF_964205215.1. Classification (NCBI taxonomy): domain Eukaryota; kingdom Metazoa; phylum Cnidaria; class Anthozoa; order Scleractinia; family Pocilloporidae; genus Stylophora; species Stylophora pistillata. The sequence continues at coordinate 29,306 of NW_028290829.1, read as the reverse complement.
TTTCCCGGAGTTGCGCGTCTATTGCCGAGCTTCCCCTGGGTCTAGTGCACCTGGGATTTGATTTTGGTGGCGTTGTCATGCGTTTCGTGGAAGTGGCAGGCGTGAGTACAAGGCTCACCGCCTTCTTTACCACACGTGCCTCATAGTGCACAGCCTCTCACTCGCAGGCGTGCCACCACGGCTCCCGTGACTTGCAGGAGGTGCGCGCCTAACCCCCAACTCCCCTGGGACTATCTAGTGCACGCGGGAATCCATTTTAGCCGCGTGGTGATGTGTTTGGTGGAGGTAGCAGGAGTAAGTACAGGAGTCACCGCCTTCTTTAGCACATGTGCCTCACAGTGCACAGCCTCTCACTGGCAGGCGTGCCACTACGGCTCCCGTGATTTGGCAGGAGCTGCGCGCCTACTCTCCAACTCCCCTGGGACTATCTAGTGCACCCGGGAATCGGTTTTGGCCGCGTGGTGATGTGTTTCGTGGAAGTAGCAGGCGTGAGTACAAGGCTGACCCCTTCCTCTTTCACAGCCTCTCACTCTCACGCATGCCACTCCGTCGCCCGTGATTTTCCGGAGTTGCGCGTCTATTGCCGAGGTTCCCCTGGGTCTAGTGCACCTGGGATTTGATTTTGGTGGCGTTGTCATGCGTTTCGTGGAAGTGGCAGGCGTGAGTACAAGGCTCACCGCCTTCTTTAGCACATGTGCCTCATAGTGCACAGCCTCTCACTCGCAGGCGTGCCACCACGGCTCCCGTGACTTGCAGGAGGTGCGCGCCTAACCCCCAACTCCCCTGGGACTATCTAGTGCACGCGGGAATCCATTTTATTCGCGTGGTGATGTGTTTCGTGGAAGTAGCAGGCGTGAGTACAAGGCTGACCCCTTCCTCTTGCACAGCCTCTCACTCTCACGCATGCCACTCCGTCGCCCGTGATTTTCCGGAGTTGGGCGTCTATTGCCGAGGTTCCCCTGGGTCTAGTGCACCTGGGATTTGATTTTGGTGGCGTTGTCATGCGTTTCGTGGAAGTGGCAGGCGTGAGTACAAGGCTCACCGCCTTCTTCAGCACATGTGCCTCATAGTGCACAGCCTCTCACTCGCAGGCGTGCCACCACGGCTCCCGTGACTTGCAGGAGGTGCGCGCCTAACCCCCAACTCCCCTGGGACTATCTAGTGCACGCGGGAATCCATTTTATTCGCGTGGTGATGTGTTTCGTGGAAGTAGCAGGCGTGAGTACAAGGCTGACCCCTTCCTCTCGCACAGCCTCTCACTCTCACGCATGCCACTCCGTCGCCCGTGATTTACCGGAGTTGCTCGTCTATTGCCGAGCTTCCCCTGGGTCTAGTGCACCTGGGATTTGATTTTGGTGGCGTTGTCATGCGTTTCGTGGAAGTGGCAGGCGTGAGTACAAGGCTCACCGCCTTCTTTAGCACATGTGCCTCATAGTGCACAGCCTCTCACTCGCAGGCGTGCCACCACGGCTCCCGTGACTTGCAGGAGGTGCGCGCCTAGCCCCCAACTCCCCTGGGACTATCTAGTGCACGCGGGAATCCATTTTATTCGCGTGGTGATGTGTTTCGTGGAAGTAGCAGGCGTGAGTACAAGGCTGACCCCTTCCTCTTGCACAGCCTCTCACTCTCACGCATGCCACTCCGTCGCCCGTGATTTTCCGGAGTTGCGCGTCTATTGCCGAGCTTCCCCTGGGTCTAGTGCACCTGGGATTTGATTTTGGTGGCGTTGTCATGCGTTTCGTGGAAGTGGCAGGCGTGAGTACAAGGCTCACCGCCTTCTTCAGCACATGTGCCTCATAGTGCACAGCCTCTCACTCGCAGGCGTGCCACCACGGCTCCCGTGACTTGCAGGAGGTGCGCGCCTAACCCCCAACTCCCCTGGGACTATCTAGTGCACGCGGGAATCCATTTTATTCGCGTGGTGATGTGTTTCGTGGAAGTAGCAGGCGTGAGTACAAGGCTGACCCCTTCCTCTCGCACAGCCTCTCACTCTCACGCATGCCACTCCGTTGCCCGTGATTTCCCGGAGTTGCGCGTCTATTGCCGAGCTTCCCCTGGGTCTAGTGCACCTGGGATTTGATTTTGGTGGCGTTGTCATGCGTTTCGTGGAAGTGGCAGGCGTGAGTACAAGGCTCACCGCCTTCTTTAGCACATGTGCCTCATAGTGCACAGCCTCTCACTCGCAGGCGTGCCACCACGGCTCCCGTGACTTGCAGGAGGTGCGCGCCTAACCCCCAACTCCCCTGGGACTATCTAGTGCACGCGGGAATCCATTTTATTCGCGTGGTGATGTGTTTCGTGAAAGTAGCAGGCGTGAGTACAAGGCTGACCCCTTCCTCTTGCACAGCTTCTCACTCTCACGCATGCCACTCCGTCGCCCGTGATTTTCCGGAGTTGCGCGTCTATTGCCGAGGTTCCCCTGGGTCTAGTGCACCTGGGATTTGATTTTGGTGGCGTTGTCATGTGTTTCGTGGAAGTGGCAGGCGTGCGTACAAGGCTCACCGCCTTCTTTACCACATGTGCCTCATAGTGCACAGCCTCTCACTCGCAGGCGTGCCACCACGGCTCCCGTGACTTGCAGGAGGTGCGCGCCTAACCCCCAACTCCCCTGGGACTATCTAGTGCACGCGGGAATCCATTTTATTCGCGTGGTGATGTGTTTCGTGGAAGTAGCAGGCGTGAGTACAAGGCTGACCCCTTCCTCTTGCACAGCTTCTCACTCTCACGCATGCCACTCCGTCGCCCGTTATTTTCCGGAGTTGCGCGTCTATTGCCGAGGTTCCCCTGGGTCTAGTGCACCTGGGATTTGATTTTGGAGGCGTTGTCATGCGTTTCGTTGAAGTGGCAGGCGTGAGTACAAGGCTCACCGCCTTCTTTACCACATGTGCCTCATAGTGCACAGCCTCTCACTCGCAGGCGTGCCACCACGGCTCCCGTGACTTGCAGGAGGTGCGCGCCTAACCCCCAACTCCTCTGGGACTATCTAGTGCACGCGGGAATCCATTTTAGCCGCGTGGTGATGTGTTTGGTGGAAGTAGCAGGAGTAAGTACAAGAGTCACCGCCTTCTTTAGCACATGTGCCTCACAGTGCACAGCCTCTCACTGGCAGGCGTGCCACTACGGCTCCCGTGATTTGGCAGGAGCTGCGCGCCTACTCTCCAACTCCCCTGGGACTATCTAGTGCACCCGGGAATCGGTTTTGGCCGCGTGGTGATGTGTTTCGTGGAAGTAGCAGGCGTGAGTACAAGGCTGACCCCTTCCTCTTGCACAGCCTCTCACTCTCACGCATGCCACTCCGTCGCCCGTGATTTTCCGGAGTTGCGCGTCTATTGCCGAGGTTCCCCTGGGTCTAGTGCACCTGGGATTTGATTTTGGAGGCGTTGTCATGCGTTTCGTGGAAGTGGCAGGCGTGAGTACAAGGCTCACCGCCTTCTTCAGCACATGTGCCTCGTAGTGCACAGCCTCTCACTCGAAGGCGTGCCACCACGGCTCCCGTGACTTGCAGGAGGTGTGCGCCTAACCCCCAGCTCCCCTGGGACTATCTAGTGCACGCGGGAATCCATTTTATTCGCGTGGTGATGTGTTTCGTGGAAGTAGCAGGCGTGAGTACAAGGCTGACCCCTTCCTCTCGCACAGCCTCTCACTCTCACGCATGCCACTCCGTCGCCCGTGATTTCCCGGAGTTGCGCGTCTATTGCCGAGCTTCCCCTGGGTCTAGTGCACCTGGGATTTGATTTTGGTGGCGTTGTCATGCGTTTCGTGGAAGTGGCAGGCGTGAGTACAAGGCTCACCGCCTTCTTTACCACACGTGCCTCATAGTGCACAGCCTCTCACTCGCAGGCGTGCCACCACGGCTCCCGTGACTTGCAGGAGGTGCGCGCCTAACCCCCAACTCCCCTGGGACTATCTAGTGCACGCGGGAATCCATTTTAGCCGCGTGGTGATGTGTTTGGTGGAGGTAGCAGGAGTAAGTACAGGAGTCACCGCCTTCTTTAGCACATGTGCCTCACAGTGCACAGCCTCTCACTGGCAGGCGTGCCACTACGGCTCCCGTGATTTGGCAGGAGCTGCGCGCCTACTCTCCAACTCCCCTGGGACTATCTAGTGCACCCGGGAATCGGTTTTGGCCGCGTGGTGATGTGTTTCGTGGAAGTAGCAGGCGTGAGTACAAGGCTGACCCCTTCCTCTTTCACAGCCTCTCACTCTCACGCATGCCACTCCGTCGCCCGTGATTTTCCGGAGTTGCGCGTCTATTGCCGAGCTTCCCCTGGGTCTAGTGCACCTGGGATTTGATTTTGGTGGCGTTGTCATGCGTTTCGTGGAAGTGGCAGGCGTGAGTACAAGGCTCACCGCCTTCTTTAGCACATGTGCCTCATAGTGCACAGCCTCTCACTCGCAGGCGTGCCACCACGGCTCCCGTGACTTGCAGGAGGTGCGCGCCTAACCCCCAACTCCCCTGGGACTATCTAGTGCACGCGGGAATCCATTTTATTCGCGTGGTGATGTGTTTCGTGGAAGTAGCAGGCGTGAGTACAAGGCTGACCCCTTCCTCTTGCACAGCCTCTCACTCTCACGCATGCCACTCCGTCGCCCGTGATTTTCCGGAGTTGGGCGTCTATTGCCGAGGTTCCCCTGGGTCTAGTGCACCTGGGATTTGATTTTGGTGGCGTTGTCATGCGTTTCGTGGAAGTGGCAGGCGTGAGTACAAGGCTCACCGCCTTCTTCAGCACATGTGCCTCATAGTGCACAGCCTCTCACTCGCAGGCGTGCCACCACGGCTCCCGTGACTTGCAGGAGGTGCGCGCCTAACCCCCAACTCCCCTGGGACTATCTAGTGCACGCGGGAATCCATTTTATTCGCGTGGTGATGTGTTTCGTGGAAGTAGCAGGCGTGAGTACAAGGCTGACCCCTTCCTCTCGCACAGCCTCTCACTCTCACGCATGCCACTCCGTCGCCCGTGATTTACCGGAGTTGCTCGTCTATTGCCGAGCTTCCCCTGGGTCTAGTGCACCTGGGATTTGATTTTGGTGGCGTTGTCATGCGTTTCGTGGAAGTGGCAGGCGTGAGTACAAGGCTCACCGCCTTCTTTAGCACATGTGCCTCATAGTGCACAGCCTCTCACTCGCAGGCGTGCCACCACGGCTCCCGTGACTTGCAGGAGGTGCGCGCCTAGCCCCCAACTCCCCTGGGACTATCTAGTGCACGCGGGAATCCATTTTATTCGCGTGGTGATGTGTTTCGTGGAAGTAGCAGGCGTGAGTACAAGGCTGACCCCTTCCTCTTGCACAGCCTCTAACTCTCACGCATGCCACTCCGTCGCCCGTGATTTTCCGGAGTTGCGCGTCTATTGCCGAGCTTCCCCTGGGTCTAGTGCACCTGGGATTTGATTTTGGTGGCGTTGTCATGCGTTTCGTGGAAGTGGCAGGCGTGAGTACAAGGCTCACCGCCTTCTTCAGCACATGTGCCTCATAGTGCACAGCCTCTCACTCGCAGGCGTGCCACCACGGCTCCCGTGACTTGCAGGAGGTGCGCGCCTAACCCCCAACTCCCCTGGGACTATCTAGTGCACGCGGGAATCCATTTTATTCGCGTGGTGATGTGTTTCGTGGAAGTAGCAGGCGTGAGTACAAGGCTGACCCCTTCCTCTCGCACAGCCTCTCACTCTCACGCATGCCACTCCGTTGCCCGTGATTTCCCGGAGTTGCGCGTCTATTGCCGAGCTTCCCCTGGGTCTAGTGCACCTGGGATTTGATTTTGGTGGCGTTGTCATGCGTTTCGTGGAAGTGGCAGGCGTGAGTACAAGGCTCACCGCCTTCTTTAGCACATGTGCCTCATAGTGCACAGCCTCTCACTCGCAGGCGTGCCACCACGGCTCCCGTGACTTGCAGGAGGTGCGCGCCTAACCCCCAACTCCCCTGGGACTATCTAGTGCACGCGGGAATCCATTTTATTCGCGTGGTGATGTGTTTCGTGAAAGTAGCAGGCGTGAGTACAAGGCTGACCCCTTCCTCTTGCACAGCTTCTCACTCTCACGCATGCCACTCCGTCGCCCGTGATTTTCCGGAGTTGCGCGTCTATTGCCGAGGTTCCCCTGGGTCTAGTGCACCTGGGATTTGATTTTGGTGGCGTTGTCATGTGTTTCGTGGAAGTGGCAGGCGTGCGTACAAGGCTCACCGCCTTCTTTACCACATGTGCCTCATAGTGCACAGCCTCTCACTCGCAGGCGTGCCACCACGGCTCCCGTGACTTGCAGGAGGTGCGCGCCTAACCCCCAACTCCCCTGGGACTATCTAGTGCACGCGGGAATCCATTTTATTCGCGTGGTGATGTGTTTCGTGGAAGTAGCAGGCGTGAGTACAAGGCTGACCCCTTCCTCTTGCACAGCTTCTCACTCTCACGCATGCCACTCCGTCGCCCGTTATTTTCCGGAGTTGCGCGTCTATTGCCGAGGTTCCCCTGGGTCTAGTGCACCTGGGATTTGATTTTGGAGGCGTTGTCATGCGTTTCGTTGAAGTGGCAGGCGTGAGTACAAGGCTCACCGCCTTCTTTACCACATGTGCCTCATAGTGCACAGCCTCTCACTCGCAGGCGTGCCACCACGGCTCCCGTGACTTGCAGGAGGTGCGCGCCTAACCCCCAACTCCTCTGGGACTATCTAGTGCACGCGGGAATCCATTTTAGCCGCGTGGTGATGTGTTTGGTGGAAGTAGCAGGAGTAAGTACAAGAGTCACCGCCTTCTTTAGCACATGTGCCTCACAGTGCACAGCCTCTCACTGGCAGGCGTGCCACTACGGCTCCCGTGATTTGGCAGGAGCTGCGCGCCTACTCTCCAACTCCCCTGGGACTATCTAGTGCACCCGGGAATCGGTTTTGGCCGCGTGGTGATGTGTTTCGTGGAAGTAGCAGGCGTGAGTACAAGGCTGACCCCTTCCTCTTGCACAGCCTCTCACTCTCACGCATGCCACTCCGTCGCCCGTGATTTTCCGGAGTTGCGCGTCTATTGCCGAGGTTCCCCTGGGTCTAGTGCACCTGGGATTTGATTTTGGAGGCGTTGTCATGCGTTTCGTGGAAGTGGCAGGCGTGAGTACAAGGCTCACCGCCTTCTTCAGCACATGTGCCTCGTAGTGCACAGCCTCTCACTCGAAGGCGTGCCACCACGGCTCCCGTGACTTGCAGGAGGTGTGCGCCTAACCCCCAGCTCCCCTGGGACTATCTAGTGCACGCGGGAATCCATTTTATTCGCGTGGTGATGTGTTTCGTGGAAGTAGCAGGCGTGAGTACAAGGCTGACCCCTTCCTCTCGCACAGCCTCTCACTCTCACGCATGCCACTCCGTCGCCCGTGATTTCCCGGAGTTGCGCGTCTATTGCCGAGCTTCCCCTGGGTCTAGTGCACCTGGGATTTGATTTTGGTGGCGTTGTCATGCGTTTCGTGGAAGTGGCAGGCGTGAGTACAAGGCTCACCGCCTTCTTTACCACACGTGCCTCATAGTGCACAGCCTCTCACTGGCAGGCGTGCCACCACGGCTCCCGTGACTTGCAGGAGGTGCGCGCCTAACCCCCAACTCCCCTGGGACTATCTAGTGCACGCGGGAATCCATTTTAGCCGCGTGGTGATGTGTTTGGTGGAGGTAGCAGGAGTAAGTACAGGAGTCACCGCCTTCTTTAGCACATGTGCCTCACAGTGCACAGCCTCTCACTGGCAGGCGTGCCACTACGGCTCCCGTGATTTGGCAGGAGCTGCGCGCCTACTCTCCAACTCCCCTGGGACTATCTAGTGCACCCGGGAATCGGTTTTGGCCGCGTGGTGATGTGTTTCGTGGAAGTAGCAGGCGTGAGTACAAGGCTGACCCCTTCCTCTTTCACAGCCTCTCACTCTCACGCATGCCACTCCGTCGCCCGTGATTTTCCGGAGTTGCGCGTCTATTGCCGAGGTTCCCCTGGGTCTAGTGCACCTGGGATTTGATTTTGGTGGCGTTGTCATGCGTTTCGTGGAAGTGGCAGGCGTGAGTACAAGGCTCACCGCCTTCTTTAGCACATGTGCCTCATAGTGCACAGCCTCTCACTCGCAGGCGTGCCACCACGGCTCCCGTGACTTGCAGGAGGTGCGCGCCTAACCCCCAACTCCCCTGGGACTATCTAGTGCACGCGGGAATCCATTTTATTCGCGTGGTGATGTGTTTCGTGGAAGTAGCAGGCGTGAGTACAAGGCTGACCCCTTCCTCTTGCACAGCCTCTCACTCTCACGCATGCCACTCCGTCGCCCGTGATTTTCCGGAGTTGGGCGTCTATTGCCGAGGTTCCCCTGGGTCTAGTGCACCTGGGATTTGATTTTGGTGGCGTTGTCATGCGTTTCGTGGAAGTGGCAGGCGTGAGTACAAGGCTCACCGCCTTCTTCAGCACATGTGCCTCATAGTGCACAGCCTCTCACTCGCAGGCGTGCCACCACGGCTCCCGTGACTTGCAGGAGGTGCGCGCCTAACCCCCAACTCCCCTGGGACTATCTAGTGCACGCGGGAATCCATTTTATTCGCGTGGTGATGTGTTTCGTGGAAGTAGCAGGCGTGAGTACAAGGCTGACCCCTTCCTCTCGCACAGCCTCTCACTCTCACGCATGCCACTCCGTCGCCCGTGATTTACCGGAGTTGCTCGTCTATTGCCGAGCTTCCCCTGGGTCTAGTGCACCTGGGATTTGATTTTGGTGGCGTTGTCATGCGTTTCGTGGAAGTGGCAGGCGTGAGTACAAGGCTCACCGCCTTCTTTAGCACATGTGCCTCATAGTGCACAGCCTCTCACTCGCAGGCGTGCCACCACGGCTCCCGTGACTTGCAGGAGGTGCGCGCCTAGCCCCCAACTCCCCTGGGACTATCTAGTGCACGCGGGAATCCATTTTATTCGCGTGGTGATGTGTTTCGTGGAAGTAGCAGGCGTGAGTACAAGGCTGACCCCTTCCTCTTGCACAGCCTCTCACTCTCACGCATGCCACTCCGTCGCCCGTGATTTTCCGGAGTTGCGCGTCTATTGCCGAGCTTCCCCTGGGTCTAGTGCACCTGGGATTTGATTTTGGTGGCGTTGTCATGCGTTTCGTGGAAGTGGCAGGCGTGAGTACAAGGCTCACCGCCTTCTTCAGCACATGTGCCTCATAGTGCACAGCCTCTCACTCGCAGGCGTGCCACCACGGCTCCCGTGACTTGCAGGAGGTGCGCGCCTAACCCCCAACTCCCCTGGGACTATCTAGTGCACGCGGGAATCCATTTTATTCGCGTGGTGATGTGTTTCGTGGAAGTAGCAGGCGTGAGTACAAGGCTGACCCCTTCCTCTCGCACAGCCTCTCACTCTCACGCATGCCACTCCGTTGCCCGTGATTTCCCGGAGTTGCGCGTCTATTGCCGAGCTTCCCCTGGGTCTAGTGCACCTGGGATTTGATTTTGGTGGCGTTGTCATGCGTTTCGTGGAAGTGGCAGGCGTGAGTACAAGGCTCACCGCCTTCTTTAGCACATGTGCCTCATAGTGCACAGCCTCTCACTCGCAGGCGTGCCACCACGGCTCCCGTGACTTGCAGGAGGTGCGCGCCTAACCCCCAACTCCCCTGGGACTATCTAGTGCACGCGGGAATCCATTTTATTCGCGTGGTGATGTGTTTCGTGAAAGTAGCAGGCGTGAGTACAAGGCTGACCCCTTCCTCTTGCACAGCTTCTCACTCTCACGCATGCCACTCCGTCGCCCGTGATTTTCCGGAGTTGCGCGTCTATTGCCGAGGTTCCCCTGGGTCTAGTGCACCTGGGATTTGATTTTGGTGGCGTTGTCATGTGTTTCGTGGAAGTGGCAGGCGTGCGTACAAGGCTCACCGCCTTCTTTACCACATGTGCCTCATAGTGCACAGCCTCTCACTCGCAGGCGTGCCACCACGGCTCCCGTGACTTGCAGGAGGTGCGCGCCTAACCCCCAACTCCCCTGGGACTATCTAGTGCACGCGGGAATCCATTTTATTCGCGTGGTGATGTGTTTCGTGGAAGTAGCAGGCGTGAGTACAAGGCTGACCCCTTCCTCTTGCACAGCTTCTCACTCTCACGCATGCCACTCCGTCGCCCGTTATTTTCCGGAGTTGCGCGTCTATTGCCGAGGTTCCCCTGGGTCTAGTGCACCTGGGATTTGATTTTGGAGGCGTTGTCATGCGTTTCGTTGAAGTGGCAGGCGTGAGTACAAGGCTCACCGCCTTCTTTACCACATGTGCCTCATAGTGCACAGCCTCTCACTCGCAGGCGTGCCACCACGGCTCCCGTGACTTGCAGGAGGTGCGCGCCTAACCCCCAACTCCTCTGGGACTATCTAGTGCACGCGGGAATCCATTTTAGCCGCGTGGTGATGTGTTTGGTGGAAGTAGCAGGAGTAAGTACAAGAGTCACCGCCTTCTTTAGCACATGTGCCTCACAGTGCACAGCCTCTCACTGGCAGGCGTGCCACTACGGCTCCCGTGATTTGGCAGGAGCTGCGCGCCTACTCTCCAACTCCCCTGGGACTATCTAGTGCACCCGGGAATCGGTTTTGGCCGCGTGGTGATGTGTTTCGTGGAAGTAGCAGGCGTGAGTACAAGGCTGACCCCTTCCTCTTGCACAGCCTCTCACTCTCACGCATGCCACTCCGTCGCCCGTGATTTTCCGGAGTTGCGCGTCTATTGCCGAGGTTCCCCTGGGTCTAGTGCACCTGGGATTTGATTTTGGAGGCGTTGTCATGCGTTTCGTGGAAGTGGCAGGCGTGAGTACAAGGCTCACCGCCTTCTTCAGCACATGTGCCTCGTAGTGCACAGCCTCTCACTCGAAGGCGTGCCACCACGGCTCCCGTGACTTGCAGGAGGTGTGCGCCTAACCCCCAGCTCCCCTGGGACTATCTAGTGCACGCGGGAATCCATTTTATTCGCGTGGTGATGTGTTTCGTGGAAGTAGCAGGCGTGAGTACAAGGCTGACCCCTTCCTCTCGCACAGCCTCTCACTCTCACGCATGCCACTCCGTCGCCCGTGATTTCCCGGAGTTGCGCGTCTATTGCCGAGCTTCCCCTGGGTCTAGTGCACCTGGGATTTGATTTTGGTGGCGTTGTCATGCGTTTCGTGGAAGTGGCAGGCGTGAGTACAAGGCTCACCGCCTTCTTTACCACACGTGCCTCATAGTGCACAGCCTCTCACTCGCAGGCGTGCCACCACGGCTCCCGTGACTTGCAGGAGGTGCGCGCCTAACCCCCAACTCCCCTGGGACTATCTAGTGCACGCGGGAATCCATTTTAGCCGCGTGGTGATGTGTTTGGTGGAGGTAGCAGGAGTAAGTACAGGAGTCACCGCCTTCTTTAGCACATGTGCCTCACAGTGCACAGCCTCTCACTGGCAGGCGTGCCACTACGGCTCCCGTGATTTGGCAGGAGCTGCGCGCCTACTCTCCAACTCCCCTGGGACTATCTAGTGCACCCGGGAATCGGTTTTGGCCGCGTGGTGATGTGTTTCGTGGAAGTAGCAGGCGTGAGTACAAGGCTGACCCCTTCCTCTTTCACAGCCTCTCACTCTCACGCATGCCACTCCGTCGCCCGTGATTTTCCGGAGTTGCGCGTCTATTGCCGAGGTTCCCCTGGGTCTAGTGCACCTGGGATTTGATTTTGGTGGCGTTGTCATGCGTTTCGTGGAAGTGGCAGGCGTGAGTACAAGGCTCACCGCCTTCTTTAGCACATGTGCCTCATAGTGCACAGCCTCTCACTCGCAGGCGTGCCACCACGGCTCCCGTGACTTGCAGGAGGTGCGCGCCTAGCCCCCAACTCCCCTGGGACTATCTAGTGCACGCGGGAATCCATTTTATTCGCGTGGTGATGTGTTTCGTGGAAGTAGCAGGCGTGAGTACAAGGCTGACCCCTTCCTCTTGCACAGCCTCTCACTCTCACGCATGCCACTCCGTCGCCCGTGATTTTCCGGAGTTGGGCGTCTATTGCCGAGGTTCCCCTGGGTCTAGTGCACCTGGGATTTGATTTTGGTGGCGTTGTCATGCGTTTCGTGGAAGTGGCAGGCGTGAGTACAAGGCTCACCGCCTTCTTCAGCACATGTGCCTCATAGTGCACAGCCTCTCACTCGCAGGCGTGCCACCACGGCTCCCGTGACTTGCAGGAGGTGCGCGCCTAACCCCCAACTCCCCTGGGACTATCTAGTGCACGCGGGAATCCATTTTATTCGCGTGGTGATGTGTTTCGTGGAAGTAGCAGGCGTGAGTACAAGGCTGACCCCTTCCTCTCGCACAGCCTCTCACTCTCACGCATGCCACTCCGTCGCCCGTGATTTACCGGAGTTGCTCGTCTATTGCCGAGCTTCCCCTGGGTCTAGTGCACCTGGGATTTGATTTTGGTGGCGTTGTCATGCGTTTCGTGGAAGTGGCAGGCGTGAGTACAAGGCTCACCGCCTTCTTTAGCACATGTGCCTCATAGTGCACAGCCTCTCACTCGCAGGCGTGCCACCACGGCTCCCGTGACTTGCAGGAGGTGCGCGCCTAGCCCCCAACTCCCCTGGGACTATCTAGTGCACGCGGGAATCCATTTTATTCGCGTGGTGATGTGTTTCGTGGAAGTAGCAGGCGTGAGTACAAGGCTGACCCCTTCCTCTTGCACAGCCTCTCACTCTCACGCATGCCACTCCGTCGCCCGTGATTTTCCGGAGTTGCGCGTCTATTGCCGAGCTTCCCCTGGGTCTAGTGCACCTGGGATTTGATTTTGGTGGCGTTGTCATGCGTTTCGTGGAAGTGGCAGGCGTGAGTACAAGGCTCACCGCCTTCTTCAGCACATGTGCCTCATAGTGCACAGCCTCTCACTCGCAGGCGTGCCACCACGGCTCCCGTGACTTGCAGGAGGTGCGCGCCTAACCCCCAACTCCCCTGGGACTATCTAGTGCACGCGGGAATCCATTTTATTCGCGTGGTGATGTGTTTCGTGGAAGTAGCAGGCGTGAGTACAAGGCTGACCCCTTCCTCTCGCACAGCCTCTCACTCTCACGCATGCCACTCCGTTGCCCGTGATTTCCCGGAGTTGCGCGTCTATTGCCGAGCTTCCCCTGGGTCTAGTGCACCTGGGATTTGATTTTGGTGGCGTTGTCATGCGTTTCGTGGAAGTGGCAGGCGTGAGTACAAGGCTCACCGCCTTCTTTAGCACATGTGCCTCATAGTGCACAGCCTCTCACTCGCAGGCGTGCCACCACGGCTCCCGTGACTTGCAGGAGGTGCGCGCCTAACCCCCAACTCCCCTGGGACTATCTAGTGCACGCGGGAATCCATTTTATTCGCGTGGTGATGTGTTTCGTGAAAGTAGCAGGCGTGAGTACAAGGCTGACCCCTTCCTCTTGCACAGCTTCTCACTCTCACGCATGCCACTCCGTCGCCCGTGATTTTCCGGAGTTGCGCGTCTATTGCCGAGGTTCCCCTGGGTCTAGTGCACCTGGGATTTGATTTTGGTGGCGTTGTCATGTGTTTCGTGGAAGTGGCAGGCGTGCGTACAAGGCTCACCGCCTTCTTTACCACATGTGCCTCATAGTGCACAGCCTCTCACTCGCAGGCGTGCCACCACGGCTCCCGTGACTTGCAGGAGGTGCGCGCCTAACCCCCAACTCCCCTGGGACTATCTAGTGCACGCGGGAATCCATTTTATTCGCGTGGTGATGTGTTTCGTGGAAGTAGCAGGCGTGAGTACAAGGCTGACCCCTTCCTCTTGCACAGCTTCTCACTCTCACGCATGCCACTCCGTCGCCCGTTATTTTCCGGAGTTGCGCGTCTATTGCCGAGGTTCCCCTGGGTCTAGTGCACCTGGGATTTGATTTTGGAGGCGTTGTCATGCGTTTCGTTGAAGTGGCAGGCGTGAGTACAAGGCTCACCGCCTTCTTTACCACATGTGCCTCATAGTGCACAGCCTCTCACTCGCAGGCGTGCCACCACGGCTCCCGTGACTTGCAGGAGGTGCGCGCCTAACCCCCAACTCCTCTGGGACTATCTAGTGCACGCGGGAATCCATTTTAGCCGCGTGGTGATGTGTTTGGTGGAAGTAGCAGGAGTAAGTACAAGAGTCACCGCCTTCTTTAGCACATGTGCCTCACAGTGCACAGCCTCTCACTGGCAGGCGTGCCACTACGGCTCCCGTGATTTGGCAGGAGCTGCGCGCCTACTCTCCAACTCCCCTGGGACTATCTAGTGCACCCGGGAATCGGTTTTGGCCGCGTGGTGATGTGTTTCGTGGAAGTAGCAGGCGTGAGTACAAGGCTGACCCCTTCCTCTTGCACAGCCTCTCACTCTCACGCATGCCACTCCGTCGCCCGTGATTTTCCGGAGTTGCGCGTCTATTGCCGAGGTTCCCCTGGGTCTAGTGCACCTGGGATTTGATTTTGGAGGCGTTGTCATGCGTTTCGTGGAAGTGGCAGGCGTGAGTACAAGGCTCACCGCCTTCTTCAGCACATGTGCCTCGTAGTGCACAGCCTCTCACTCGAAGGCGTGCCACCACGGCTCCCGTGACTTGCAGGAGGTGTGCGCCTAACCCCCAGCTCCCCTGGGACTATCTAGTGCACGCGGGAATCCATTTTATTCGCGTGGTGATGTGTTTCGTGGAAGTAGCAGGCGTGAGTACAAGGCTGACCCCTTCCTCTCGCACAGCCTCTCACTCTCACGCATGCCACTCCGTCGCCCGTGATTTCCCGGAGTTGCGCGTCTATTGCCGAGCTTCCCCTGGGTCTAGTGCACCTGGGATTTGATTTTGGTGGCGTTGTCATGCGTTTCGTGGAAGTGGCAGGCGTGAGTACAAGGCTCACCGCCTTCTTTACCACACGTGCCTCTTAGTGCACAGCCTCTCACTCGCAGGCGTGCCACCACGGCTCCCGTGACTTGCAGGAGGTGCGCGCCTAACCCCCAACTCCCCTGGGACTATCTAGTGCACGCGGGAATCCATTTTAGCCGCGTGGTGATGTGTTTGGTGGAGGTAGCAGGAGTAAGTACAGGAGTCACCGCCTTCTTTAGCACATGTGCCTCACAGTGCACAGCCTCTCACTGGCAGGCGTGCCACTACGGCTCCCGTGATTTGGCAGGAGCTGCGCGCCTACTCTCCAACTCCCCTGGGACTATCTAGTGCACCCGGGAATCGGTTTTGGCCGCGTGGTGATGTGTTTCGTGGAAGTAGCAGGCGTGAGTACAAGGCTGACCCCTTCCTCTTTCACAGCCTCTCACTCTCACGCATGCCACTCCGTCGCCCGTGATTTTCCGGAGTTGCGCGTCTATTGCCGAGGTTCCCCTGGGTCTAGTGCACCTGGGATTTGATTTTGGTGGCGTTGTCATGCGTTTCGTGGAAGTGGCAGGCGTGAGTACAAGGCTCACCGCCTTCTTTAGCACATGTGCCTCATAGTGCACAGCCTCTCACTCGCAGGCGTGCCACCACGGCTCCCGTGACTTGCAGGAGGTGCGCGCCTAACCCCCAACTCCCCTGGGACTATCTAGTGCACGCGGGAATCCATTTTATTCGCGTGGTGATGTGTTTCGTGGAAGTAGCAGGCGTGAGTACAAGGCTGACCCCTTCCTCTTGCACAGCCTCTCACTCTCACGCATGCCACTCCGTCGCCCGTGATTTTCCGGAGTTGGGCGTCTATTGCCGAGGTTCCCCTGGGTCTAGTGCACCTGGGATTTGATTTTGGTGGCGTTGTCATGCGTTTCGTGGAAGTGGCAGGCGTGAGTACAAGGCTCACCGCCTTCTTCAGCACATGTGCCTCATAGTGCACAGCCTCTCACTCGCAGGCGTGCCACCACGGCTCCCGTGACTTGCAGGAGGTGCGCGCCTAACCCCCAACTCCCCTGGGACTATCTAGTGCACGCGGGAATCCATTTTATTCGCGTGGTGATGTGTTTCGTGGAAGTAGCAGGCGTGAGTACAAGGCTGACCCCTTCCTCTCGCACAGCCTCTCACTCTCACGCATGCCACTCCGTCGCCCGTGATTTACCGGAGTTGCTCGTCTATTGCCGAGCTTCCCCTGGGTCTAGTGCACCTGGGATTTGATTTTGGTGGCGTTGTCATGCGTTTCGTGGAAGTGGCAGGCGTGAGTACAAGGCTCACCGCCTTCTTTAGCACATGTGCCTCATAGTGCACAGCCTCTCACTCGCAGGCGTGCCACCACGGCTCCCGTGACTTGCAGGAGGTGCGCGCCTAGCCCCCAACTCCCCTGGGACTATCTAGTGCACGCGGGAATCCATTTTATTCGCGTGGTGATGTGTTTCGTGGAAGTAGCAGGCGTGAGTACAAGGCTGACCCCTTCCTCTTGCACAGCCTCTCACTCTCACGCATGCCACTCCGTCGCCCGTGATTTTCCGGAGTTGCGCGTCTATTGCCGAGCTTCCCCTGGGTCTAGTGCACCTGGGATTTGATTTTGGTGGCGTTGTCATGCGTTTCGTGGAAGTGGCAGGCGTGAGTACAAGGCTCACCGCCTTCTTCAGCACATGTGCCTCATAGTGCACAGCCTCTCACTCGCAGGCGTGCCACCACGGCTCCCGTGACTTGCAGGAGGTGCGCGCCTAACCCCCAACTCCCCTGGGACTATCTAGTGCACGCGGGAATCCATTTTATTCGCGTGGTGATGTGTTTCGTGGAAGTAGCAGGCGTGAGTACAAGGCTGACCCCTTCCTCTCGCACAGCCTCTCACTCTCACGCATGCCACTCCGTTGCCCGTGATTTCCCGGAGTTGCGCGTCTATTGCCGAGCTTCCCCTGGGTCTAGTGCACCTGGGATTTGATTTTGGTGGCGTTGTCATGCGTTTCGTGGAAGTGGCAGGCGTGAGTACAAGGCTCACCGCCTTCTTTAGCACATGTGCCTCATAGTGCACAGCCTCTCACTCGCAGGCGTGCCACCACGGCTCCCGTGACTTGCAGGAGGTGCGCGCCTAACCCCCAACTCCCCTGGGACTATCTAGTGCACGCGGGAATCCATTTTATTCGCGTGGTGATGTGTTTCGTGAAAGTAGCAGGCGTGAGTACAAGGCTGACCCCTTCCTCTTGCACAGCTTCTCACTCTCACGCATGCCACTCCGTCGCCCGTGATTTTCCGGAGTTGCGCGTCTATTGCCGAGGTTCCCCTGGGTCTAGTGCACCTGGGATTTGATTTTGGTGGCGTTGTCATGTGTTTCGTGGAAGTGGCAGGCGTGCGTACAAGGCTCACCGCCTTCTTTACCACATGTGCCTCATAGTGCACAGCCTCTCACTCGCAGGCGTGCCACCACGGCTCCCGTGACTTGCAGGAGGTGCGCGCCTAACCCCCAACTCCCCTGGGACTATCTAGTGCACGCGGGAATCCATTTTATTCGCGTGGTGATGTGTTTCGTGGAAGTAGCAGGCGTGAGTACAAGGCTGACCCCTTCCTCTTGCACAGCTTCTCACTCTCACGCATGCCACTCCGTCGCCCGTTATTTTCCGGAGTTGCGCGTCTATTGCCGAGGTTCCCCTGGGTCTAGTGCACCTGGGATTTGATTTTGGAGGCGTTGTCATGCGTTTCGTTGAAGTGGCAGGCGTGAGTACAAGGCTCACCGCCTTCTTTACCACATGTGCCTCATAGTGCACAGCCTCTCACTCGCAGGCGTGCCACCACGGCTCCCGTGACTTGCAGGAGGTGCGCGCCTAACCCCCAACTCCTCTGGGACTATCTAGTGCACGCGGGAATCCATTTTAGCCGCGTGGTGATGTGTTTGGTGGAAGTAGCAGGAGTAAGTACAAGAGTCACCGCCTTCTTTAGCACATGTGCCTCACAGTGCACAGCCTCTCACTGGCAGGCGTGCCACTACGGCTCCCGTGATTTGGCAGGAGCTGCGCGCCTACTCTCCAACTCCCCTGGGACTATCTAGTGCACCCGGGAATCGGTTTTGGCCGCGTGGTGATGTGTTTCGTGGAAGTAGCAGGCGTGAGTACAAGGCTGACCCCTTCCTCTTGCACAGCCTCTCACTCTCACGCATGCCACTCCGTCGCCCGTGATTTTCCGGAGTTGCGCGTCTATTGCCGAGGTTCCCCTGGGTCTAGTGCACCTGGGATTTGATTTTGGAGGCGTTGTCATGCGTTTCGTGGAAGTGGCAGGCGTGAGTACAAGGCTCACCGCCTTCTTCAGCACATGTGCCTCGTAGTGCACAGCCTCTCACTCGAAGGCGTGCCACCACGGCTCCCGTGACTTGCAGGAGGTGTGCGCCTAACCCCCAGCTCCCCTGGGACTATCTAGTGCACGCGGGAATCCATTTTATTCGCGTGGTGATGTGTTTCGTGGAAGTAGCAGGCGTGAGTACAAGGCTGACCCCTTCCTCTCGCACAGCCTCTCACTCTCACGCATGCCACTCCGTCGCCCGTGATTTCCCGGAGTTGCGCGTCTATTGCCGAGCTTCCCCTGGGTCTAGTGCACCTGGGATTTGATTTTGGTGGCGTTGTCATGCGTTTCGTGGAAGTGGCAGGCGTGAGTACAAGGCTCACCGCCTTCTTTACCACACGTGCCTCATAGTGCACAGCCTCTCACTCGCAGGCGTGCCACCACGGCTCCCGTGACTTGCAGGAGGTGCGCGCCTAACCCCCAACTCCCCTGGGACTATCTAGTGCACGCGGGAATCCATTTTAGCCGCGTGGTGATGTGTTTGGTGGAGGTAGCAGGAGTAAGTACAGGAGTCACCGCCTTCTTTAGCACATGTGCCTCACAGTGCACAGCCTCTCACTGGCAGGCGTGCCACTACGGCTCCCGTGATTTGGCAGGAGCTGCGCGCCTACTCTCCAACTCCCCTGGGACTATCTAGTGCACCCGGGAATCGGTTTTGGCCGCGTGGTGATGTGTTTCGTGGAAGTAGCAGGCGTGAGTACAAGGCTGACCCCTTCCTCTTTCACAGCCTCTCACTCTCACGCATGCCACTCCGTCGCCCGTGATTTTCCGGAGTTGCGCGTCTATTGCCGAGGTTCCCCTGGGTCTAGTGCACCTGGGATTTGATTTTGGTGGCGTTGTCATGCGTTTCGTGGAAGTGGCAGGCGTGAGTACAAGGCTCACCGCCTTCTTTAGCACATGTGCCTCATAGTGCACAGCCTCTCACTCGCAGGCGTGCCACCACGGCTCCCGTGACTTGCAGGAGGTGCGCGCCTAACCCCCAACTCCCCTGGGACTATCTAGTGCACGCGGGAATCCATTTTATTCGCGTGGTGATGTGTTTCGTGGAAGTAGCAGGCGTGAGTACAAGGCTGACCCCTTCCTCTTGCACAGCCTCTCACTCTCACGCATGCCACTCCGTCGCCCGTGATTTTCCGGAGTTGGGCGTCTATTGCCGAGGTTCCCCTGGGTCTAGTGCACCTGGGATTTGATTTTGGTGGCGTTGTCATGCGTTTCGTGGAAGTGGCAGGCGTGAGTACAAGGCTCACCGCCTTCTTCAGCACATGTGCCTCATAGTGCACAGCCTCTCACTCGCAGGCGTGCCACCACGGCTCCCGTGACTTGCAGGAGGTGCGCGCCTAACCCCCAACTCCCCTGGGACTATCTAGTGCACGCGGGAATCCATTTTATTCGCGTGGTGATGTGTTTCGTGGAAGTAGCAGGCGTGAGTACAAGGCTGACCCCTTCCTCTCGCACAGCCTCTCACTCTCACGCATGCCACTCCGTCGCCCGTGATTTACCGGAGTTGCTCGTCTATTGCCGAGCTTCCCCTGGGTCTAGTGCACCTGGGATTTGATTTTGGTGGCGTTGTCATGCGTTTCGTGGAAGTGGCAGGCGTGAGTACAAGGCTCACCGCCTTCTTTAGCACATGTGCCTCATAGTGCACAGCCTCTCACTCGCAGGCGTGCCACCACGGCTCCCGTGACTTGCAGGAGGTGCGCGCCTAGCCCCCAACTCCCCTGGGACTATCTAGTGCACGCGGGAATCCATTTTATTCGCGTGGTGATGTGTTTCGTGGAAGTAGCAGGCGTGAGTACAAGGCTGACCCCTTCCTCTTGCACAGCCTCTCACTCTCACGCATGCCACTCCGTCGCCCGTGATTTTCCGGAGTTGCGCGTCTATTGCCGAGCTTCCCCTGGGTCTAGTGCACCTGGGATTTGATTTTGGTGGCGTTGTCATGCGTTTCGTGGAAGTGGCAGGCGTGAGTACAAGGCTCACCGCCTTCTTCAGCACATGTGCCTGATAGTGCACAGCCTCTCACTCGCAGGCGTGCCACCACGGCTCCCGTGACTTGCAGGAGGTGCGCGCCTAACCCCCAACTCCCCTGGGACTATCTAGTGCACGCGGGAATCCATTTTATTCGCGTGGTGATGTGTTTCGTGGAAGTAGCAGGCGTGAGTACAAGGCTGACCCCTTCCTCTCGCACAGCCTCTCACTCTCACGCATGCCACTCCGTTGCCCGTGATTTCCCGGAGTTGCGCGTCTATTGCCGAGCTTCCCCTGGGTCTAGTGCACCTGGGATTTGATTTTGGTGGCGTTGTCATGCGTTTCGTGGAAGTGGCAGGCGTGAGTACAAGGCTCACCGCCTTCTTTAGCACATGTGCCTCATAGTGCACAGCCTCTCACTCGCAGGCGTGCCACCACGGCTCCCGTGACTTGCAGGAGGTGCGCGCCTAACCCCCAACTCCCCTGGGACTATCTAGTGCACGCGGGAATCCATTTTATTCGCGTGGTGATGTGTTTCGTGAAAGTAGCAGGCGTGAGTACAAGGCTGACCCCTTCCTCTTGCACAGCTTCTCACTCTCACGCATGCCACTCCGTCGCCCGTGATTTTCCGGAGTTGCGCGTCTATTGCCGAGGTTCCCCTGGGTCTAGTGCACCTGGGATTTGATTTTGGTGGCGTTGTCATGTGTTTCGTGGAAGTGGCAGGCGTGCGTACAAGGCTCACCGCCTTCTTTACCACATGTGCCTCATAGTGCACAGCCTCTCACTCGCAGGCGTGCCACCACGGCTCCCGTGACTTGCAGGAGGTGCGCGCCTAACCCCCAACTCCCCTGGGACTATCTAGTGCACGCGGGAATCCATTTTATTCGCGTGGTGATGTGTTTCGTGGAAGTAGCAGGCGTGAGTACAAGGCTGACCCCTTCCTCTTGCACAGCTTCTCACTCTCACGCATGCCACTCCGTCGCCCGTTATTTTCCGGAGTTGCGCGTCTATTGCCGAGGTTCCCCTGGGTCTAGTGCACCTGGGATTTGATTTTGGAGGCGTTGTCATGCGTTTCGTTGAAGTGGCAGGCGTGAGTACAAGGCTCACCGCCTTCTTTACCACATGTGCCTCATAGTGCACAGCCTCTCACTCGCAGGCGTGCCACCACGGCTCCCGTGACTTGCAGGAGGTGCGCGCCTAACCCCCAACTCCTCTGGGACTATCTAGTGCACGCGGGAATCCATTTTAGCCGCGTGGTGATGTGTTTGGTGGAAGTAGCAGGAGTAAGTACAAGAGTCACCGCCTTCTTTAGCACATGTGCCTCACAGTGCACAGCCTCTCACTGGCAGGCGTGCCACTACGGCTCCCGTGATTTGGCAGGAGCTGCGCGCCTACTCTCCAACTCCCCTGGGACTATCTAGTGCACCCGGGAATCGGTTTTGGCCGCGTGGTGATGTGTTTCGTGGAAGTAGCAGGCGTGAGTACAAGGCTGACCCCTTCCTCTTGCACAGCCTCTCACTCTCACGCATGCCACTCCGTCGCCCGTGATTTTCCGGAGTTGCGCGTCTATTGCCGAGGTTCCCCTGGGTCTAGTGCACCTGGGATTTGATTTTGGAGGCGTTGTCATGCGTTTCGTGGAAGTGGCAGGCGTGAGTACAAGGCTCACCGCCTTCTTCAGCACATGTGCCTCGTAGTGCACAGCCTCTCACTCGAAGGCGTGCCACCACGGCTCCCGTGACTTGCAGGAGGTGTGCGCCTAACCCCCAGCTCCCCTGGGACTATCTAGTGCACGCGGGAATCCATTTTATTCGCGTGGTGATGTGTTTCGTGGAAGTAGCAGGCGTGAGTACAAGGCTGACCCCTTCCTCTCGCACAGCCTCTCACTCTCACGCATGCCACTCCGTCGCCCGTGATTTCCCGGAGTTGCGCGTCTATTGCCGAGCTTCCCCTGGGTCTAGTGCACCTGGGATTTGATTTTGGTGGCGTTGTCATGCGTTTCGTGGAAGTGGCAGGCGTGAGTACAAGGCTCACCGCCTTCTTTACCACACGTGCCTCATAGTGCACAGCCTCTCACTCGCAGGCGTGCCACCACGGCTCCCGTGACTTGCAGGAGGTGCGCGCCTAACCCCCAACTCCCCTGGGACTATCTAGTGCACGCGGGAATCCATTTTAGCCGCGTGGTGATGTGTTTGGTGGAGGTAGCAGGAGTAAGTACAGGAGTCACCGCCTTCTTTAGCACATGTGCCTCACAGTGCACAGCCTCTCACTGGCAGGCGTGCCACTACGGCTCCCGTGATTTGGCAGGAGCTGCGCGCCTACTCTCCAACTCCCCTGGGACTATCTAGTGCACCCGGGAATCGGTTTTGGCCGCGTGGTGATGTGTTTCGTGGAAGTAGCAGGCGTGAGTACAAGGCTGACCCCTTCCTCTTTCACAGCCTCTCACTCTCACGCATGCCACTCCGTCGCCCGTGATTTTCCGGAGTTGCGCGTCTATTGCCGAGGTTCCCCTGGGTCTAGTGCACCTGGGATTTGATTTTGGTGGCGTTGTCATGCGTTTCGTGGAAGTGGCAGGCGTGAGTACAAGGCTCACCGCCTTCTTTAGCACATGTGCCTCATAGTGCACAGCCTCTCACTCGCAGGCGTGCCACCACGGCTCCCGTGACTTGCAGGAGGTGCGCGCCTAACCCCCAACTCCCCTGGGACTATCTAGTGCACGCGGGAATCCATTTTATTCGCGTGGTGATGTGTTTCGTGGAAGTAGCAGGCGTGAGTACAAGGCTGACCCCTTCCTCTTGCACAGCCTCTCACTCTCACGCATGCCACTCCGTCGCCCGTGATTTTCCGGAGTTGGGCGTCTATTGCCGAGGTTCCCCTGGGTCTAGTGCACCTGGGATTTGATTTTGGTGGCGTTGTCATGCGTTTCGTGGAAGTGGCAGGCGTGAGTACAAGGCTCACCGCCTTCTTCAGCACATGTGCCTCATAGTGCACAGCCTCTCACTCGCAGGCGTGCCACCACGGCTCCCGTGACTTGCAGGAGGTGCGCGCCTAACCCCCAACTCCCCTGGGACTATCTAGTGCACGCGGGAATCCATTTTATTCGCGTGGTGATGTGTTTCGTGGAAGTAGCAGGCGTGAGTACAAGGCTGACCCCTTCCTCTCGCACAGCCTCTCACTCTCACGCATGCCACTCCGTCGCCCGTGATTTACCGGAGTTGCTCGTCTATTGCCGAGCTTCCCCTGGGTCTAGTGCACCTGGGATTTGATTTTGGTGGCGTTGTCATGCGTTTCGTGGAAGTGGCAGGCGTGAGTACAAGGCTCACCGCCTTCTTTAGCACATGTGCCTCATAGTGCACAGCCTCTCACTCGCAGGCGTGCCACCACGGCTCCCGTGACTTGCAGGAGGTGCGCGCCTAGCCCCCAACTCCCCTGGGACTATCTAGTGCACGCGGGAATCCATTTTATTCGCGTGGTGATGTGTTTCGTGGAAGTAGCAGGCGTGAGTACAAGGCTGACCCCTTCCTCTTGCACAGCCTCTCACTCTCACGCATGCCACTCCGTCGCCCGTGATTTTCCGGAGTTGCGCGTCTATTGCCGAGCTTCCCCTGGGTCTAGTGCACCTGGGATTTGATTTTGGTGGCGTTGTCATGCGTTTCGTGGAAGTGGCAGGCGTGAGTACAAGGCTCACCGCCTTCTTCAGCACATGTGCCTCATAGTGCACAGCCTCTCACTCGCAGGCGTGCCACCACGGCTCCCGTGACTTGCAGGAGGTGCGCGCCTAACCCCCAACTCCCCTGGGACTATCTAGTGCACGCGGGAATCCATTTTATTCGCGTGGTGATGTGTTTCGTGGAAGTAGCAGGCGTGAGTACAAGGCTGACCCCTTCCTCTCGCACAGCCTCTCACTCTCACGCATGCCACTCCGTTGCCCGTGATTTCCCGGAGTTGCGCGTCTATTGCCGAGCTTCCCCTGGGTCTAGTGCACCTGGGATTTGATTTTGGTGGCGTTGTCATGCGTTTCGTGGAAGTGGCAGGCGTGAGTACAAGGCTCACCGCCTTCTTTAGCACATGTGCCTCATAGTGCACAGCCTCTCACTCGCAGGCGTGCCACCACGGCTCCCGTGACTTGCAGGAGGTGCGCGCCTAACCCCCAACTCCCCTGGGACTATCTAGTGCACGCGGGAATCCATTTTATTCGCGTGGTGATGTGTTTCGTGAAAGTAGCAGGCGTGAGTACAAGGCTGACCCCTTCCTCTTGCACAGCTTCTCACTCTCACGCATGCCACTCCGTCGCCCGTGATTTTCCGGAGTTGCGCGTCTATTGCCGAGGTTCCCCTGGGTCTAGTGCACCTGGGATTTGATTTTGGTGGCGTTGTCATGTGTTTCGTGGAAGTGGCAGGCGTGCGTACAAGGCTCACCGCCTTCTTTACCACATGTGCCTCATAGTGCACAGCCTCTCACTCGCAGGCGTGCCACCACGGCTCCCGTGACTTGCAGGAGGTGCGCGCCTAACCCCCAACTCCCCTGGGACTATCTAGTGCACGCGGGAATCCATTTTATTCGCGTGGTGATGTGTTTCGTGGAAGTAGCAGGCGTGAGTACAAGGCTGACCCCTTCCTCTTGCACAGCTTCTCACTCTCACGCATGCCACTCCGTCGCCCGTTATTTTCCGGAGTTGCGCGTCTATTGCCGAGGTTCCCCTGGGTCTAGTGCACCTGGGATTTGATTTTGGAGGCGTTGTCATGCGTTTCGTTGAAGTGGCAGGCGTGAGTACAAGGCTCACCGCCTTCTTTACCACATGTGCCTCATAGTGCACAGCCTCTCACTCGCAGGCGTGCCACCACGGCTCCCGTGACTTGCAGGAGGTGCGCGCCTAACCCCCAACTCCTCTGGGACTATCTAGTGCACGCGGGAATCCATTTTAGCCGCGTGGTGATGTGTTTGGTGGAAGTAGCAGGAGTAAGTACAAGAGTCACCGCCTTCTTTAGCACATGTGCCTCACAGTGCACAGCCTCTCACTGGCAGGCGTGCCACTACGGCTCCCGTGATTTGGCAGGAGCTGCGCGCCTACTCTCCAACTCCCCTGGGACTATCTAGTGCACCCGGGAATCGGTTTTGGCCGCGTGGTGATGTGTTTCGTGGAAGTAGCAGGCGTGAGTACAAGGCTGACCCCTTCCTCTTGCACAGCCTCTCACTCTCACGCATGCCACTCCGTCGCCCGTGATTTTCCGGAGTTGCGCGTCTATTGCCGAGGTTCCCCTGGGTCTAGTGCACCTGGGATTTGATTTTGGAGGCGTTGTCATGCGTTTCGTGGAAGTGGCAGGCGTGAGTACAAGGCTCACCGCCTTCTTCAGCACATGTGCCTCGTAGTGCACAGCCTCTCACTCGAAGGCGTGCCACCACGGCTCCCGTGACTTGCAGGAGGTGTGCGCCTAACCCCCAGCTCCCCTGGGACTATCTAGTGCACGCGGGAATCCATTTTATTCGCGTGGTGATGTGTTTCGTGGAAGTAGCAGGCGTGAGTACAAGGCTGACCCCTTCCTCTCGCACAGCCTCTCACTCTCACGCATGCCACTCCGTCGCCCGTGATTTCCCGGAGTTGCGCGTCTATTGCCGAGCTTCCCCTGGGTCTAGTGCACCTGGGATTTGATTTTGGTGGCGTTGTCATGCGTTTCGTGGAAGTGGCAGGCGTGAGTACAAGGCTCACCGCCTTCTTTACCACACGTGCCTCATAGTGCACAGCCTCTCACTCGCAGGCGTGCCACCACGGCTCCCGTGACTTGCAGGAGGTGCGCGCCTAACCCCCAACTCCCCTGGGACTATCTAGTGCACGCGGGAATCCATTTTAGCCGCGTGGTGATGTGTTTGGTGGAGGTAGCAGGAGTAAGTACAGGAGTCACCGCCTTCTTTAGCACATGTGCCTCACAGTGCACAGCCTCTCACTGGCAGGCGTGCCACTACGGCTCCCGTGATTTGGCAGGAGCTGCGCGCCTACTCTCCAACTCCCCTGGGACTATCTAGTGCACCCGGGAATCGGTTTTGGCCGCGTGGTGATGTGTTTCGTGGAAGTAGCAGGCGTGAGTACAAGGCTGACCCCTTCCTCTTTCACAGCCTCTCACTCTCACGCATGCCACTCCGTCGCCCGTGATTTTCCGGAGTTGCGCGTCTATTGCCGAGGTTCCCCTGGGTCTAGTGCACCTGGGATTTGATTTTGGTGGCGTTGTCATGCGTTTCGTGGAAGTGGCAGGCGTGAGTACAAGGCTCACCGCCTTCTTTAGCACATGTGCCTCATAGTGCACAGCCTCTCACTCGCAGGCGTGCCACCACGGCTCCCGTGACTTGCAGGAGGTGCGCGCCTAACCCCCAACTCCCCTGGGACTATCTAGTGCACGCGGGAATCCATTTTATTCGCGTGGTGATGTGTTTCGTGGAAGTAGCAGGCGTGAGTACAAGGCTGACCCCTTCCTCTTGCACAGCCTCTCACTCTCACGCATGCCACTCCGTCGCCCGTGATTTTCCGGAGTTGGGCGTCTATTGCCGAGGTTCCCCTGGGTCTAGTGCACCTGGGATTTGATTTTGGTGGCGTTGTCATGCGTTTCGTGGAAGTGGCAGGCGTGAGTACAAGGCTCACCGCCTTCTTCAGCACATGTGCCTCATAGTGCACAGCCTCTCACTCGCAGGCGTGCCACCACGGCTCCCGTGACTTGCAGGAGGTGCGCGCCTAACCCCCAACTCCCCTGGGACTATCTAGTGCACGCGGGAATCCATTTTATTCGCGTGGTGATGTGTTTCGTGGAAGTAGCAGGCGTGAGTACAAGGCTGACCCCTTCCTCTCGCACAGCCTCTCACTCTCACGCATGCCACTCCGTCGCCCGTGATTTACCGGAGTTGCTCGTCTATTGCCGAGCTTCCCCTGG
The DNA here is from genome assembly GCF_964205215.1 of Stylophora pistillata. Taxonomy (NCBI): domain Eukaryota; kingdom Metazoa; phylum Cnidaria; class Anthozoa; order Scleractinia; family Pocilloporidae; genus Stylophora; species Stylophora pistillata. Next base: position 2,267 of record NW_028290829.1, on the reverse strand, counting down.
GTCTAGTGCACCTGGGATTTGATTTTGGTGGCGTTGTCATGCGTTTCGTGGAAGTGGCAGGCGTGAGTACAAGGCTCACCGCCTTCTTTAGCACATGTGCCTCATAGTGCACAGCCTCTCACTCGCAGGCGTGCCACCACGGCTCCCGTGACTTGCAGGAGGTGCGCGCCTAGCCCCCAACTCCCCTGGGACTATCTAGTGCACGCGGGAATCCATTTTATTCGCGTGGTGATGTGTTTCGTGGAAGTAGCAGGCGTGAGTACAAGGCTGACCCCTTCCTCTTGCACAGCCTCTCACTCTCACGCATGCCACTCCGTCGCCCGTGATTTTCCGGAGTTGCGCGTCTATTGCCGAGCTTCCCCTGGGTCTAGTGCACCTGGGATTTGATTTTGGTGGCGTTGTCATGCGTTTCGTGGAAGTGGCAGGCGTGAGTACAAGGCTCACCGCCTTCTTCAGCACATGTGCCTCATAGTGCACAGCCTCTCACTCGCAGGCGTGCCACCACGGCTCCCGTGACTTGCAGGAGGTGCGCGCCTAACCCCCAACTCCCCTGGGACTATCTAGTGCACGCGGGAATCCATTTTATTCGCGTGGTGATGTGTTTCGTGGAAGTAGCAGGCGTGAGTACAAGGCTGACCCCTTCCTCTCGCACAGCCTCTCACTCTCACGCATGCCACTCCGTTGCCCGTGATTTCCCGGAGTTGCGCGTCTATTGCCGAGCTTCCCCTGGGTCTAGTGCACCTGGGATTTGATTTTGGTGGCGTTGTCATGCGTTTCGTGGAAGTGGCAGGCGTGAGTACAAGGCTCACCGCCTTCTTTAGCACATGTGCCTCATAGTGCACAGCCTCTCACTCGCAGGCGTGCCACCACGGCTCCCGTGACTTGCAGGAGGTGCGCGCCTAACCCCCAACTCCCCTGGGACTATCTAGTGCACGCGGGAATCCATTTTATTCGCGTGGTGATGTGTTTCGTGAAAGTAGCAGGCGTGAGTACAAGGCTGACCCCTTCCTCTTGCACAGCTTCTCACTCTCACGCATGCCACTCCGTCGCCCGTGATTTTCCGGAGTTGCGCGTCTATTGCCGAGGTTCCCCTGGGTCTAGTGCACCTGGGATTTGATTTTGGTGGCGTTGTCATGTGTTTCGTGGAAGTGGCAGGCGTGCGTACAAGGCTCACCGCCTTCTTTACCACATGTGCCTCATAGTGCACAGCCTCTCACTCGCAGGCGTGCCACCACGGCTCCCGTGACTTGCAGGAGGTGCGCGCCTAACCCCCAACTCCCCTGGGACTATCTAGTGCACGCGGGAATCCATTTTATTCGCGTGGTGATGTGTTTCGTGGAAGTAGCAGGCGTGAGTACAAGGCTGACCCCTTCCTCTTGCACAGCTTCTCACTCTCACGCATGCCACTCCGTCGCCCGTTATTTTCCGGAGTTGCGCGTCTATTGCCGAGGTTCCCCTGGGTCTAGTGCACCTGGGATTTGATTTTGGAGGCGTTGTCATGCGTTTCGTTGAAGTGGCAGGCGTGAGTACAAGGCTCACCGCCTTCTTTACCACATGTGCCTCATAGTGCACAGCCTCTCACTCGCAGGCGTGCCACCACGGCTCCCGTGACTTGCAGGAGGTGCGCGCCTAACCCCCAACTCCTCTGGGACTATCTAGTGCACGCGGGAATCCATTTTAGCCGCGTGGTGATGTGTTTGGTGGAAGTAGCAGGAGTAAGTACAAGAGTCACCGCCTTCTTTAGCACATGTGCCTCACAGTGCACAGCCTCTCACTGGCAGGCGTGCCACTACGGCTCCCGTGATTTGGCAGGAGCTGCGCGCCTACTCTCCAACTCCCCTGGGACTATCTAGTGCACCCGGGAATCGGTTTTGGCCGCGTGGTGATGTGTTTCGTGGAAGTAGCAGGCGTGAGTACAAGGCTGACCCCTTCCTCTTGCACAGCCTCTCACTCTCACGCATGCCACTCCGTCGCCCGTGATTTTCCGGAGTTGCGCGTCTATTGCCGAGGTTCCCCTGGGTCTAGTGCACCTGGGATTTGATTTTGGAGGCGTTGTCATGCGTTTCGTGGAAGTGGCAGGCGTGAGTACAAGGCTCACCGCCTTCTTCAGCACATGTGCCTCGTAGTGCACAGCCTCTCACTCGAAGGCGTGCCACCACGGCTCCCGTGACTTGCAGGAGGTGTGCGCCTAACCCCCAGCTCCCCTGGGACTATCTAGTGCACGCGGGAATCCATTTTATTCGCGTGGTGATGTGTTTCGTGGAAGT